>NC_142942.1:15777146-15779646 GCF_046866305.1 Octopus bimaculoides | reverse complement strand
AAAAAACAACACATACATCTGAGTCTGTCGCAGGTCTAACAACACTTTGAATTGTAACTCTCTTTTGAAAAATTCTTCCCTGGTGAAATACACAGTTAACAAGTTTCAGCATGAAAATTTAATTTAATTTAATTTAATTTAATTTCTGTAGTTAAACAAATTTGATATGGAAACAGCTGTAGGACTGGATTTCCTTATATGGTTTTGACTGATGATTGCATGTCAATTTCTCCATTTTCTTATTTTCTTCATTCACATATATATAGAAACACACACATATATATGTATATATATACGTATGTATGTATATATGTATGTAAGTATGTATATATGTACGTATGAAGATGTTTTCAGTTCTAGTTACCCTGTTTGTACTAACAGAACATATAAATATATAATGTAAAAATTTTGACATTAACTTTTTTAGAAAACATTTTTAAAGAACTTTAAAAAATCGTCGATTTCTTTTGAATTCAACGGAAATTATTATTCTTTTGGCGTAAGAACATTACAATCTTCAGCCAAGAATTTCAACGTGGGTAAGGAATGTGGAGAAGTTTGTTAATGAAATCCATTCTAATCAAGACTGGAGGCATCTTTTTGTGATTTGGTACAGATTAACGGTTGTATTGCTCAAGGTGTGACTGGTAAAACAACATGAAGTGTTAATCTTATCAAGGTCATACATCAAGGAATTTTATCTTGATACGTGGTATTATTGTTATAATCACCATTCTTCTTCTTCTTCTTCTTCTTCTTCTTCTTCTTCTTCTTCTTCTTCTTCTTCTTCTTCTTCTTCTTCTTCTTCTTCTTCTTCTTCTGTATTATTAATGTTATACTTCTTTGTATTAATGTCATTATTGTTGTAATTAATTCTTATCTTGCGATGTGGATATGTATAATATTTAGCGTGATAACTCGCAGACACTTTGACGTCGTCTCACGCATACACATTATATATATATAAATACATACATACATACATACATATTTATATACATACATAAACAGTCTGGTAAGACGTTTGCTTCGCAAACACTTGGTTCCGAGTTCAGTCACACTACCTGGCACCTTAGCAGGAAAGTATTTTCTACTGTACCCCAGGACCGCCCAAAGCATTGTTAGTGGATTTGTGTGTGTGTGTGTGTGTGTGTGTGTGTGTGTGTGTGTGTATGTGTGTGAGTGTGTGTGTTTGTGTGTATCTGTCTGTGCACGTGCGATTTTGAAAGGTTAATCGAAAGCTCACACACTAGGAAAACAACTTCGAAAAAGGTTAGTAACATCCTGTTAAAATATTTTATAACATTTAAAAAAATCACCTTTATACTTAAAAACTGTAGTAATTTTTCACAAAGACTTTCACATATATATATATATATATATATATATATATATATATATATGGGAGAATTTACGAAAGAAACAACAACAGACGAGGACAGGTGGTGTAAACAACAAAAGGATGTATTAGTTTAACGCTCGGGAATAGAGAAAGTCTTTAACGTTTCGAGCTATGCTCTTCAACAGAAAGAATAAGGAGAAAACAAGGAGAAAAACACGGAGAAAAAAATTGAATGTTCTGGACAGCGATAAATTGTACTATTTTATAGATATTGTTATCAATTAACAATACTCGTAGATAGGCTAGAATCGAAGGTAGGGATCATATGAAGTGTCTTGCTCAAGATTATAACGCATCACCCAACCGAACCACGGGAGTCGAAACATTGGTCCTTGCATCTGTGTGTGCGATTCTGTTACCGCCTGACCGCTCGCAAACCCACTCAGCCAAATGGAAAAGAACCAGCCGGACAGTATTAATTATCATTCGCCTTAATTAGATCCTATCGTTTGTGGTGTATGTTGGTGTTAGCGGGGACTGTGGGGCGGCTATGGATATAGCAGTACGCTTCACCGGCAACGAAACAACAAACAGAAAAAAAACCCCACAAAGAACAAAAGAGCGAAACAACAAAACAATAAACGATTCCAGGGGGGTAAAAATAAATTAATTTAAACGGTATCAAATACAACTTCAAAATAAATATACATAATTTTTAACGGTTTAAATTTCAATGAAATATGGGTGATTAATGGAAATTTGGAGAAAAATAATTTTTTTTTTTTTTGTTTTATTCTGTTAAAGAAAAAAAATCGGTAATATTTTTCTGCCTTTCATATCGATGTAACATTTAAATGATCAAATACCGATTTTGTTATGCGCTATGGTATTGATATTTTAAAGAGTATAAATCTATGTCGAAAAAAAAAAAAAAGAAGAATAAAAGAAAGCAAAATGAAGCAAATTATATAAAACAATAACGAAACAAATACAAATAAAAGTGTGTATTTCTATTCATGAAATTCAACATGGCTTTTCCTCATCACATCTGGAATTGTATGAGTGTGTGTGTGTGTGTGTGTGTGTGTGTGTGTGTTTATGTATGTCCATGTGTGTCTTCGCGATAGCGCACGTGTGTGTCTATGAGTGTAGTCATGT
>NC_142942.1:15757146-15774646 GCF_046866305.1 Octopus bimaculoides | reverse complement strand
TTCCCTTTCTTCCTCTTCTTCTTCTTCTTCCTCCTCTTGTTCTCCTTCTTCTCTTAATGAGAATAATGTTACTGTTGTTCTTCTTCTTATTATTATTGATGATGATGCTGTTGCTGTTGTTCCTCTTCTTGTTTTTCTTCTCCTTCCCCTTCTTGTTCTAATCGATGATGATCATGTTGTGGCTGTTGTTCTTCTCTTCTTCTCCTTCTTAATGCTGATGATGATGATGATGATGATGATGATGATGTTCTTCCTTTTCTTCTTCTTTTGCTTGATGATGATGATGATGTTATTGCTGATCCACTTCTTTCTTCTTGATGATGTTGTTGGTGTTGTTGTTTCTGTTGTTGTTTTTTTTGCCCAATCAATAACGATCAACTATATGTACGACCAAAGGACTTCTGGATGCGACAACCGCCATCGACCGAGGACCTCGTTATCCATTACAGAGAGTAGGGAGGAGATCTGAATGGTTCTTGGCTGCCATTTCTAGAAGATCGATAGCTTGCCGTTGCCAGTGTTGTTGTCGATGTTTGTGGTGGTACAACTGGTAGGTGAGTTGGTAACAATCGTTGTGGCGGTAATAGTAATCTTGGTGGTGGTGGGGGGGGGGGGGTCGGAAATTTAGTGATGGGTGTGAAATGTGTGCTTGTATGTGTGTGTGTGTGTGTGTGTATGTGTGTATGTGTATGTTGGTGTTGCTTTTGTATGTTTCCTTGGTGCTCCAGTGGTAAAACGGGAACGTTGATGATGATACTGAGGAGGAGGAGAAGGAGGAGGAGGAAATATCAGATGAAGGAGAAACAGAGGAAGGAAGTAGGGGTGGAGGGGTAAAGTAGGGGTGGAGGGGTAAAGTAGGGGTGGAGGGGGCGAGGAGGATTAGGTGGAGGGGGGAGAGGAGGAGGGGGTGAAAGGGGAGAAAGCGATTAATAAAGGATAATGAATATGTCAAGCTAATGACGATGATAATAATCGGAGACCCGGGGAGATGAATTAGACAAAGATGACGATATGGGCTGGTGCTGATGATGCTGCTGCTGCTGCTGCTGATGATGATGATGATGATGATGATGATGGTGATGAGATTGATGATGATGATGATGATGATGATGATGATGATGATGATGGCGATGATGACGATGATGATGATGATGATGATGATGAGATTGATGATGGTGCTGGTGTTGATGATGATGACGATGATGATGATGATGATGATGATGATGATGATGATGATGGTGATGATGGTGATGACGATGATGGTGATGATTGCAGTGATGAAGACGGCGACGATAATTATAACGATGCTGACGAACCCGACGACAATGAACATGACAATGACGACGGGAAGAAGGACGACGGTGTGAAAGACGACAGCACAAACGATGACGGTTGTAATGAGGAGAACGATGACGACGACGACGGCGATGACGATGACGATGACGACGACGATGATGGATCTGGTGTTAATGAAGACGATCGCGGTGACGATAAAATAACGAAGGCAATGGCGAACACTAGGATCATAATCGTGATGACGGTGATGATGATGACGATGATGATGGTGATGATGAGGATGGTGAGGATGATGATGATGCTGCTGATCTTCATTGCCTTCATCATCAACATCATCATCAATACAATTATCGTTATCGTTATCATGAACATGATGAAACTTGGATAATAGCAAGTTTGATAAACGAGATCTTTGATACAGTTTTGATATTATATTATTTTGCCATTCCGTTATTATTATCATTATTATTATTATTATTATTATTATTATTGTTATTATTATTATTATTATTATTATTATTATTATTATTATTAACGATGTTGCTGATGTTTGTTTAGTTTTCTCTGGATGATGGGGTGTGCTTTACGTTTTGGTTTGTTTATTTTAGTTTTATTTATTTATTTAATTATTTAATTATTTAATTATTTGTTTATTTATTACCTTGTTCTGTTTTTCTTTCATTATAGAAAATTTCATTTGGATTCGAAACCCTTTAATTAGGGACTTTGAATATTGCTTGCTTTCATTAGGAAATTTGAAATTTAAAACGGAAGAAGCAAAATAATAATAATAACAATAATGATAATAATAATAATAATAATAATAATAATAATATTAATAATAATAATAATAATAATAATAATAATAATAATCACAATACCACCACCACCACCACCACCACCACAAACAACAACAACAACAACAACAACAACAATAATAATAATAATAATAATAATAATAATAATAATAATAATAATAATAATAATGATAATCAAATTTAAGAAAAAACAGCCAAGCAACCCAGACAAATAATAAAAGTGAATTTAGTGGTCATTTGAAATAAAAGAGAGGAGAAATGGTGGACAGCCGGTTTCATCTCTGTTACTGTTTCATTAATCTTTGGAACGGTATGTTGCTGACAGAACAAAGTGGGACACTGAAAGAGCTATGCAGAGAGTGAGGGTTGGACATTAGACACAGAAATAAGTGACAGATAGAGTGTGTGTGTGGGGGAGGGAAGAACACGTGAGAGAGGAAGAGTGAGAGATAAAAAGATTAAGGGTAAGAGAGAGAGAAATAATAAGGTTTTCAGTAAAGGAATCACGTGTTTCGGAAACCATGTTATTGTATAGAAGTACACCGCTTCCATAATCAGAGACCTCACTTGAAACTGCTCTTTGTACACGGCCAACTGTAGCCAGATCATGTTGTACGTGACCAACAACAGCAACAACAAGTGTAGTAATGACGACAGTGATATCGACAACTTCAGCAACAATGACAACATGTCGGCTAGTGAAATATGGTGGACGTCAGTTAAGGTTAAGGCGTCGTGGTGGGAAAGCAGGAAGTCGAGAAGGCGGGGAGACACGATAGAAATGGAATTATAAAGAACTGGAATTGCACGGTCACTTTTAGTTCTTGGGTGGGTCTCATGACCGAGAGCCCGTCGTGAATGGATTTGCTGGATAATGTGTGATCCGAAGATACATACAGCATCGTCATAGAGCATCATCATTTCTGCATCATCATTTGTACTGAGCATCATCATTTGTACTAAGCTTACAAAGAACAAGTCCTGGGGTCGATTTGTTAGACTAAAGGTGGTGCTCTAGCATGGCCACAGTCAAATGACTGAAACAAATAAAAGAATAAAAGAATAAAAGAATCGAATAAGTATTTAGGTCCACAGACTAAAGTAAGGATCACAGGGGTTTCATAGCAAGAAAGGTTTGAGAACCACTGATCTATTGTAATTTGAAGAGATTTCGGTTCCTGCAGTCGAACGGTCCCTGCAATTTGCTGGTAAGTTTAAAAGGCTGAGGTTTCAGTATATTTTGAGGGTGACATATTTGATATCTTTACCACATTGAGAAAAAAGGGATATATTTTTAGCAGAGCCTGTGACCTGTTTTATTCCGCAAATTTGACTGCTCTTTTCAGCAGTGTTGACGGACCATTAACATTTCAAAGAAAATTTAACTGGTCAACGGACGACTGTAAAATGATGGGGACTTGGATGCTATATTTACCAAATTAAGTTGAGTAGTTTAATTAGAAATTAATTTCCAGTTAATATTAAAAGGTTAAGAAATAACTGCCGTTCACACAGAGATTTAACTGCTATTTTTAGCAGGAGAATCGAACACTGTGCTTTCCACGCAATGAGCAGGACATCAGTCTCGCCTCATATCCTTTGCAATATTGTTGCTATATTTCTCTGTGCTTCTTGTTTTATTTCCTATCTTCTATGTCTTCTCGGCCCTGTTAATTTAAATACAAACTTGTTAGTTAGCCATATATACAGCAAGCAGTCTTAATTACATTAGCTATCTATTTATCAAATGTTAAACATACATATATCTGTATGAAAGGTGGGTGACAGGCGTTCAGGAACGAGAAGGGTGTTGGTGACGGAAGGATGCGGAGATACAATAAGGGAGATAATGAAGAAGAAGAGGCTGTGCGTAATGGCCTTGCTTAGGATTATCTATCAAATATCGCACAGTGTGTATTTCTGCACGGCTTTCTCATGTTCATATTTCTCGCTTCTATGGTTTCATGGACTTCTTCCACATAAGAATGGTATCGTAACAGCGAAATACCATCATACTGTTAGGGAGTGGGAGTCTTTATACCAATGTAATTACAATAATGGGTTTTGGCAACTGGTAAATGGACAGGTCAAGACCTCTCTATCATATGCATGAATATAATGCTTGGCGCTTTTTTGTTTTTGCACTTATTTTGATGTGTTTGTGTTGGTGTTGGTGTTTGTGTGTGTTTTTCTTCTTTTTCTTACCTGGTTTTCCTTTATAAATATCAATGCCTTGAGCCCGCTAGATGAAATCGATATGTACGCATAAACACACATACACACACACACACACACACACACACACACACACACACACACACACGCACGCATACATATCACACACAAGACACTCTCACAAGTACACACAAATGAGCAAACAAACACACACAGGTATATATATATATACATATATATTTATATATGTATATGCGAATATAAATATATATATGCATGCGTATAAAAGTATGTGTGTGTGTTTATATACATATATATATATATATATATATATGTATATATATATATATATATATATGTATATATATATATATATATATATGTATGTATGTATGTATGTATGTATATATATATATATATAAATATATATATATAAATGAGGGCACCTACACAAATATAAGAACTTACGTAATTTGCATGTATATGATTATATTTATGCATATATGCATAGATATATATATTTATGTACTTACAGGCGTGTGTATATTAAATATTGCTTGTTTATGTGTGTATGCGTATATTATGCATTTATACACACTCATAGATAGATAGATAGATAGATAGATAGATAGATAGATAGATAGATAGATAGATAGATAGATAGATAGAGAGATAGATGTACCTGCTCATACCTGTATGTAAATGCCTGTTCATACATCTTTATATTCTGTTATGTATGTACCTATGAGTGTGTTAATATGTATATCCATGAGGGTTTAATATATAATATTGTAACGGTGTCCAATTTTTGTATTCAAAATTTCTGAACGTTATTTTAACTAAGACATGCATTGTAATTTCAGATTGCCTCAGATAACGTAATTATGCTGAAGCGATGCACAAGGGAACGGGCATGAATACCACTGTATACGCACTAACAGCTCATCTCTACTGATCAAATTATCACTTTTTTGTAGAAATGTTCTCTTTAGAATATCATACATATACATATTCTTGCCTATAAGACGATTATATTCGTTTTCTGAATCGCTTTCACTTGCACTAGTCTTGCACACACCATTACTAGTAGTTTCGATCACTGATTCACAAGTGCTCGTAGACGCACTTGTAGATTTCTTTTTTCAAAAAACAATTCTAGGGTTGTTTGTTCTCTGTAAATTTCTCAGTAAGAAGCAGAAGCATTTGTTATTGCAATCAAATTTTGGAAACTTCGTTCAAACATTTGAATCTTGTGTTTGAAAACTAAAACTAGTAAATCGAGGGTCTCGTAAAGCGAGCCCTCGTAAAGTGAAGTATTACAGTAATACTATTTCTAGACGTGTGCCAATTTCAGTTTCCAAGTGTTTGAAAGTGCTTCGAACACATCGGCATATCACATTTGTTCTGACTATATGGGTGTGTTTGTGTGTGTGTGTGTGTGTGTTAATGCGTGTATGGCTGTGTATGTGAACAGAGGCGTAGCTTCTGTAATTTGTTTAAGCGCTGCGTCTTTTCTATGTGTGGACAAGATTTTAATTTCTATGTTGTTGAGTGAGCCTCCGTCTTCCTGCTCAGCGTGCTGGTACAGAACTGATGAGCTCTTCTCTTCATTAAGTTCCCTCCAATCCTCATTTACCCGCTCTCCTATGCTCCGTGCTGTTTCCCCTACGTACGTCGTTGTCTTGTTACTGCATCATGCCTCTGCACATCTTATACCATAGACCACATTTCTGGCTTTACAGTTTGTTTGTGGGCTAAATCTACAAACAGTCGAGTTCCTATCAGTGCAGGGGGTTCTACTAAAATGAATAAAAAATATTTAAAAAATTTTAAATATTAAAAATTAAACGAACATGTACTAACAGGGGATACAGATAATACAGGCACTCCCCATACACACACATGCACTTACAAAACATAGACAAACATAGACACACATAGAGTGCTACGCATGCGCATATATAGACACATACAATAGGAATACAAAATACAAAATTGCTGATCGTTAGGATGGAGGGACACACATATAAGAAAGAAGAAAGCAAAGGACCACTAATGAAGTCACAGAAGTGTGACGAAAGAACTCTGGCCTAAATACAATTAATGTAATATAAGGCTGAAGCAAATTAACACCAAATATATAGTGCGGGTGTTTTTATTGGCTAAACTGGCAACATGACCATCCCCAAATACAACAATATATATATATATATATATATATATATATATATATATATAGTTGAAATTTGTTGAAAATCAAGAGAGGTAAAAGACTTGAGTATGAACAATAAGCAAGTGTATTAGATTGAGGCTCGGGAAAAATGAAAAAGCCTTTTACTTTTCGAGCCTACGCTCTTCAACAGAAAGGAATTAGAGAAAATAAGCAGAGAGAGAATGAAAAAAATATTGTAGATTTCAGCGGTCCAGTATGTATGTATATACATACATACATACATATATATATATATATATATATATATATATATATATACAAACACACACACGCATATTCACGCACACACACATATATATATGTATGTATATAAGCAAAACAAAAAATATGGAATACAGAAAATATTAACTCGATCACAGATAATACTTATATCAAATATTCGTTTGTTGAAATCTATTTATCACACTTAAGGGTCTTCCCTATTCATATAGAAATCCCTACAGGTAAACACTGTTATATACAAGTGTGTATGTGTGTGTGAGAGAGTGTGTGTGTGTGTGTGTGTGTGTGTGTGTGTGTGTGTGTGTGTGTGTGTGTGTGTGTGTGTGTGTTTTTATTAATGCCTGTTTTAAGTAAAGATATATCTAAGCAAGTTGTACATTAAGTTCAATGATCACGGAATACTTTTCAGTGGAGTAAGATTTATATTAAATTCTACCGTGAGTTCGAAGTTTCTGCTTAATAGCCGTCATCAGACTGTAGGTCATTAGACTAGCAAGACGAAGCTTGAAATCCCGAGTAGCCTTTCATGTAATGTTTGTAATATATATAAATATATATATGTATGTATGTATAATCTACATGGCACTTGCCTGTGGGAGTTGGGTGATGGTTCTGAGATTATTAAAGCTGGCTACGCTGAAAGTAATAGATGCCCTAAACGGGCAGCTAGTGCATCGCAGAGTTGAATCGAATGTGACGTTTATAACCCTGTTCAACTCAGCATGTTTCAGAAAAGCGGAAATGAAATGCCTTTAATATCTGAGCCACCGTTTATATATATGTGTGTGTGTATGTTTGTGTGGGGGGAAAGGTCTTATGAATATATGCATGCACACACTCACACACGCACACACACACATACATATATAATCATATATGTATATTATGTGTGTATATATCTATATATATATGATTATGTAACTGTATACATTAACTGATAAATACGAATATATATTTACGCACACAAACACATTTATACATGCATAGACACACACAAACATATTTAATCATATATTTCATTACAAATATACATATATACATAGAAATGTATCTATAGCCATTTACGTACATGCGTACAAAATTACATACAAACATACACACACGCACACGCACACGCACGAATATGAACGCATATCAGTTTTAGAGTTACTTTCTTAAACACGGATGACGTATGTCTTTTCGTATTTAATATTATATTTGCAGGACATTCCATGAACATTTCATGCATCTCACCTCATGCAGGGAGGACAGAATTCGTTATTAAATCTATGCTCTAAGATTGAATTCTTCCTGTATGTTGACGTCATGTACGCGCATGCACTTTTATAGCAATATATATTTTGCATGTATTAGTGTGTGTATGAGTTTGTATATATATATATATATATATATATATATATATATACATGTGTGTGTGTGTGTGTGTTTGCGTATAATTTTCTGAGTGTTTCAATATAAGAGGATCATTATAAGGTGTGTTTATAAATGATTCAAATTTCGGCGATGTTTTATTTGCTGTTGAAAATATTCCGTTATATGTTCTCAGAAAAAAATATCACATGCAGTTTGGTGTTGTTCTTTTGTTGTCGTTGTCATTCTTGTTGACTGTAAAGCAGGAGTTATTGTCATAGGGTAACAGAGACACAGAGATAGAGAATGAGGGAGGGAGAGAGAGAGAGATTGTGACTTAAGTACAAAGAGAAAGGGGAAAAATGAGAGAAAGAGAGCGATAAAGAGGGTGGGAGTATGTGTGTGTGTGTGTGTGTGTGTGTGTGTGTGTGTGTGCGTGTGTGTGTGTGCATGTGAAATTGTGTAAGAGATAGAAATATTTCTGTAGAGAAGGTGGGAAGGACATATGAATATGCAAAACGAGAATGTATATTCATCAGGTGATACAAATGCGGGTATGAGTATGGGTGTACGTGTATGCATGTGTGTATACAGGAACATACATACATATATTCATATATGCATATGTGTGCACGTGTGTGCGTGCAAAGAGCGATTGTAAAGTAGTGTTTGTTAACTAGACATAGTCAAATATGTTTGTATACATTTATGTGTGTATGTGTGTGTGTATGTATGAATGAATATAGATAGATAGATAGATAGACAGACAGACAGACAGATAGACAGACAGACAGATAAATACATGCATACACACATTGATAGATATATACATACATACATACATACATACGTACACACATAGACAGATATATATATATATATATATATATATAGAGAGAGAGAGAGAGAGAGAGAGAGATAGATAGATAGATAGATAGATAGATAGATAGATAGATAGATAGATAGATAGATAGATTGACAGATAGATAGATAGATAGATAGATAGATAGATAGATAGATAGATAGGGAAAAGAAGGTGCCAGAGAGATGATAACAAAGAGTGAGACATTGTCATAGAGTTTGATAACGGCGATGAATATATGAGAGGAATAGTGAAAGGGAAAGTTTGATTAAGAGAAGATAGTGTAATATATAGACGCCTGGTATATGTACTAATAAGCTGGACAGAAGGAATAAAAGAGGGAGGAAAAGAAAAGCAGACAGCAGAAGAGAAAGTGCAAGAGACAGTGAGCGAGGGTATGCGAAAGTCACAGAGAAAAGGACAGAGAAATTGAGGGTTTTAAAAGTAAGGTATACAGAATGACAGAGCGTGCGAATGTGAAAGTGAAAGGAAAGAGCATAATATTAATGTATTTGCACGGGTCATTAGGGTGTCAATTTTGCGAAATAAATCGTCACCACCTCAACCAAATATTGATATCTTTATCAGCACAGTGTTGCCATTTAATAACTGTACAGCCATGCAAACCCATTGGGACAGGAAACGATAATAACGTCTCTCCAAGCTAAAAGACCTATTACCTCGCGAGCCATGTAGAAATCTATTAATCAGTGAAAATGTCCAATGTTCTTTATTTGATGTTCCTATAACTGTTCTTATTGTCTCTACTTTGAACTGCGCCAGGTCAAAGATTATGAAAATGCCATAAGAAATCATCACTTGATGTTTGCAATTCAAGAATTATTGCTATTTTCCTTCTCATATGAGTTGGGGGTCCTCCTGTTGTTGGTAAATAATATGCAGACAATGATGAGCTATGAAGGTTTATACAAGTTTTACATTTAGCATAGATTTCACTCGAATCTATCTTTCTTCGCCCCAGTTTAAATATGGAGAACCAATCGTCGTTATTCACTCCGTTTTAGATTAGATTTTACGATTCTACCGTATCTTCTTCGAAATTATCAACATATAAACTATGCTCTATGATGATATAGGTGTATGAAAAGAGGTGATGGCTGTGGTGGCGGTGGTGGAAGTGGTAGCGGTGGTGGTGGTGGTTTTGGGTGGTGGTGGTGGTGGTGGTGGTGGTGGTTTTGGTGGTGGTGGTGGTGGTGGTGGTGGTGGTGGTGGTGGTGGTGGTGGAGGCGGGGTAGAAGTATCGTATTTCGAATATCAACACAGAGAAGTTTTAACAGTTCACTGCCTCTGTTACTTTGAAACAAATGGCGGACATATTTGTTTAGCATATATACGTATATATAATGTTTATATCTGTATGTATCTATGTGAATAGACATCCGTCTATATATATATATATATATATATATATATATATATATATATATATATATATATATATACGCACACATACATATAGAGATTACATAAATAGACGTTTATGTGTATTTATATTAGTAGGAACAAGCATTCATTTCAGAATGTGTGGTCAGATACCTATTGTAAGTTGTATATTCTAACAACTTAAATTAAATTGTGCTTGTGTTTACGTGTGAGAGACAGAGAGAGAGAGACAGAGAGAGAGAGAGAGAGAGAGAGAGAGAGAGAGAGAGAGAAAGAGAAAGTGGAAGACAGACCATTTGTGTGTGCGTATGTGAGTGTATATATATATATGTGTGTGTGTGTGTATAAATATATATATATATATATATATATATATATATATATATATATATATATATATATATATGTACACACACATGTATACATATACATATGTATATATGTAGACACACATCGTACATATGTAAGCATTTATATAAACATTATTAAATATATATATATATATACATATATACATAATATAATATAATATAATATATATATATATATATATATATATATATATATATATATATATATATATATATATATATATATATATATATATACATATATATATATATATAATATAATATATATATATATATATATATACATATATATATATATATACATATATATATGTATATATATATATATGTATGTGTGTGTTTGTGTGTGTGTGTGTGTGTGTGTGTGTATGCATATATATGCATAAATAAATATACAGAGATGCTTCTATATGTATGTAAACATGCATACAGAAACACGTAGCTGTGTGTGTGAGAGTGTGTATCTGTCGTGGGTGTGGTGTACGCGTGCGTGTGTGTAAGTGCGTGTGTGTGTGACTTTCTCAATTCAGTTATACATCAACTGACCCTCTTCTCCGCTTCATTCTCCCCCTACTGCTGTTCTCACTCGTTCCCTCTGTTTCTCTTCCTCTTCAATTAAACACGTAACAGCATACACAACACATTTAACTGCGAACTCTATAAAATATACATTAAATACTTGGTTATATTTACACGCAGTGTCGTTTAACCCATGCCAGTTCTAACTGAGTGGTCACACGATCAAAACTGCACAAGACTTGACCATTCCACCTTTGTTTTAAGTATCGCGTATATAGGAACGCATTATCCAATATTTCCTACCCATCCAGAGATAATATAGTGAAGGCGGAGAATTCATGAAGACACTAATTTATCGGATAGAATGCCGTTCCTGCGGTCTGAGTTCAACTCCCAAAGAGATCAACTTGCATGTCCGTCTTTCGGAAGCAATTAAAAAATCAAATTTCCCCATATCCTCTCTCTCTCTCTCTCTCTCTCTCTCTCTCTCTCTCTCTCTCTCCATCTATTTATATATCTTTATCTTTCTCCCTTACATTTTCGTATTTCAATCTAGCTGTCGCTGGTTGATTTTTAACCTTGTATTTGGGATTTTGTGTTATATTTGTATTTTGTGCTCACATTTGTCCCTTTCTCCTTGTCCCTCCCTCGCAGTTTAACTTCATTTCTTTGCTCTAGATAACCCTGCCTCTCTGTCTATCTGTTTCTCTCTCTCTCATTTTTTCTCTGTATATATATGGATATATATATATATATATATATATATATATATATATATATATATATATATATATATATATATATACATATATATAGGAGAATGTACGAAAAAACAACAACAGACGAGGACAGGTGGTGTAAATAACAAAAGGATATATTAGTATGACGCTCATCGAGAGAGAGAGAGACAGACAGACAAACAGAGAGACAGACAAACAGAGAGACAGACAAACAGAGAGACAGATAGACGGAGCGAGAGAGAGAGAGAGAGAGAGAGAGAGAGAGAGATGTGGGACGAATCCCTAAGAGAAACTTGGTGATAGAGACGACGCGAAGGTTTACACTGACCTCAACCACGGCCTTTCTCATTAGCCATGTGCTTAGCGTAGACCTCAACGTTAGATCTGTTTGATTCGTCGAGTCCCACTTTACAGATATGTAAACAGACATGACAGAAGTAGATAGTCTTATAATCGTTAAAATTTATTTAGAACTGAAATCATACATTCAAATTATTTATTAACTATCATAATGAGAATATCTAATACTTAATAGACATGCCCTTTGCATTTTTCAATGCAAGGACCCTTTTGGGCATACTACGGATCAGATGACAAATATTTTCTTGAGGAATTTCTTGCCAAATTTCATGGAGTATCTCAAAAGATCTGGCTTTGAGGTTGCTTTCTTATTCTTTTTATGAAATATTCTGTCCAGTATGCCTCTAGACGTGTTCAATAGAGTTAATATTTGGTGACTGGCTTGGCCGTGGAAGCCTTTTAACGCAGTTCTCTTGTCGGCACTGTACTCCGTACAATCTATGTATCGCTCACTATTCACGAAATGCTTGCTAGTTGTAGGGAATGTTTAGCCATTATTTACCGGCGTTTATTAAATAATTTAAGAAGTAGTATGTTGTTTTGTGAAATCCTAGAGAATAAGCGAAGATAGAAGCATCTCTGCTAAAGAAAATTGAGATTAGATGTGGTCTGTCTTAATGTTTGATAATGGATTTGGTGAAAATGTTAACAACAATTTGTATCATAAAAGCTACAAAATGTTAATGTATTACTGGAATACAGAGTATGAAAAAGCAAGTAACTGAGCTTTTTGCCGAGGATATAAAGAAGATAATATAACAGAGATTAATGAAGATAATATAACAGAGCGGATTACGGATCTGGAACTCATAACGTAAAGACAGACAAAATGCCGCTAAGTACTTTTGTTGCCTGGCGTGCTAATGATTCTGCCGGCTCGTTGCCTTAAAGTAGATTAATATTGATTAAGAAATACATGTTATGCAACATCTTGGAAATTATAGATTGTTCTGATGTTGAGAAAAAAAAAACAATATGGCAATTGCTGAAGATGATAATGACGAAGATGAAACAGTCATAACTGCACGACTTAAATAACATTCCTATGTCATGTTGCTTGATTTGATGAATGATGTAATCAAAAGAGCTGCTTGCCGCTTTTACGGAACAAGAATTAATGAATTTACATTTATTGCATGAAAAATTACGCAGAGAGAGAAAGAGAGTGGGGGTGGTAGAGATCAAAATGGATGACGCAATTTCGTTTGAATGAGATGTTGAAAAAGGTAAGCAATAATAATGTTTGTCTCGTTAGTTCAAGTTCAAGTAGCTTGGATATTTTAACTGCGGTTCCAGAAATCTAAGATGAAAAGACAAACGAAGGAACGGACAATAATCCTCACAACATCCAGCTTCCAGATCATTGTCATTTATTTTACAGTTGCACCAAAATTCAAAACTTTGCCAATTGAAGATCAGTAAGGCTGCAGTATTCTTGGCAGGTAAAGTAATTGATACGTTTACAATTAATTTTCGTTCATTAATTTTCTTAAACTAATCATGTCACACTAACACAGGTTACTGCCCTGGTTATGACATTTAACCTGCGGTTCCAGCTTCGGGTGTCCTGGATTGTAGAGAAAATATTTTTATCTTAATTGTAATACATAATTGTATTGTTTAGAATATAGATATTCCTCCACCCCCCTCCTCATCGTCGTCGTTGTCATCGTCATCATTATTTAACGTCCGGTTTTTCTGATGCTAGCTTGGATTGGACAGTTGAAACGGAGCTGGTAAGGCTAAAAACCGGACTAGGTTCCATTGTCTGTTCTGGCATGGTCACGACGACTGGATGCACTTCCTAATGTCAACCACTCTACAGAGTGTACTGGGTCCGTATACATGTATATGTATGTGTTTACATACCAACATATATATATATGTATATATATATATATATATATATATGTGTGTGTGTGTGTGTGTATATATATATATGTGTATGTATGTAAGTATGTATGTATATGTATGTATATGTATATATATATATATATATATATATATATATATATATATATATATATATATATATATATATATATATATATATGCGTGTGTATATATAATTATATATACACATACATACATACAAACATATAAAAAAGATCAATGGTTACAGCAGAAGAGTCCATGACGAATACCTGTTTGAGGCATGAGAAATTACCCGGAGAAAGATATTAATATATTATAAGTAATTTCTCTGGGATGAAATATTTGAAAAGATAGCCAAGAAGAATATATAAGTAGAGGGCCAACTTCTGACAACTCTGGGCCTTGCACTTTACATACCCATGAAGAAATATTCATCTTGGGACCAAGCTATATACATTACACTTTTCAAATTCGAAATATGTTTGATTAATTCCACAATACATATTTACTTCCAATAAATTGATTAATTGCTGCAGTTAATACCGTTGATTTTTGGGTGGTTTTTTTTTCAATTAATGATATTGTTTCATTGGTGCCAATGAGTAAAACACATTTTCGTGTATTTTATTTAGACATTTAATGTTTGACGAATTCATTTCTCTAAAAATGCTATTGTGATATACAGACATGACAGAAAGATATTGAGTTGTACAAAGGTTTAAGGCTTGAGTTATTGTGTTGCGTTGTTTGCTCTGAAAGAACAGGATTAGCTTTGGAACAAAAGGTTCTCGAAAATTGGCGTACTGATGCACTTACATGACTGAGTGGGTATGTGTGGGTGTAGAGAAAGAGACAGACAGAGAGAGAGAGAGAGAGAGAAATGCATATACATTTATGGATTTCAATAAGGATATATGATAGATATATAAAGATATATTATATTAAATATATTTAAGTAGATATATCATATGCCTAATATATATATATATATGTGTGTGTGTGTGTATTATGTATGTATATATATGTGTGTGTGCACGTGAAGAGAGATAGAGAGAGATCTATGTATACATATACATGTGCAAATAAATATATATATATGTGTGTGTGTGTACGTATGTATCTATGGGCATTTAGGTGTGTATAAATACGTGTGTATGTATAAAGATTTAGACATTGCTGCATCTGGGAACACGAATTCATATAAACAATCGTGCAAGCCGAATACAAGAAGTAAGTATATATATATATTTGTGTGTGCGTGTATGTATGTGTAAATATGTGTACATTTGCTTATTTATTTATTATGTATACTTATATGTAGCATAATATGATGAACATACGTAATGTGTATTCAACTGAATATCCATTTCTAGAAGAGTTGTACATGTTTTTGCGTAAATATAAATATATATGTATGTATGCATGTATATATGTATATATATATATATATATATATATATATATATATATATATATATATATATATATATATATATATATACGTATATATGATTCATACAGTGTGAATGAAAAAGCTTGTGCATAAATTGGTTAAACCTATATGTGGTCATATATGTAAGCAGACATGTATGTGTGTGTATTATCATGTGTGTGTCTGTGTGTGTTTGGTGTGTGCCTGCATGTGCGTGTGTGTTTATGTGTTTACTATATGTATGTACCTTTCGTCGATGCTGTAAAAGCGTTGGCTATGGAGTAAACTAATAAATGAAATGAGTATTTCAAAGAATGAGAAGAATCTGTCTAGTTGTCAAAAATATGAGTGAAAACGTATTAAGTTAGAAATGGCACTTCTGGTCTTGCAGCTATATAGGCGAACGCATCGAAATTACACTTATCAAAACGGGTATCTCTAGATAAGATATAAAATCTAAACACGGAACATGACCTTCCAATAACTAAACTTTAATAGAATCTTGAAAACGTCAAGAGAAGCTAAACACTACGAGAATATCCAAGATCTTTCTTAACACGCATGAATTTGTTTCAAAGAAATTCATCTCCACTAAAAGATTTTTCTGCAGAATTTCAGTTGATATAGCACGGAATATTCTGAGAGTAAGTGAGTCGATTGGTATATAGAATAAGCAATATTGTAATCGTGCTATTTTGTTTCGTTTTCAGAAAAGTACAGATGTGGCTGTCTGGTTAAGAAGATCGCTTTGCAACCATGTAGCCTCGGGTTTCATAGCGATTATCGTGCACGGAACATAGTAGTCGTTTAAAGGAAACCAGTGGATTGGTCTTTAAAATATTGGTTCCAGAATCACTCATAATAATAGCCATAATACTGGAAATGGTTCCTCTGCCGCTAATATACATTCAGATCGTATACGTCACAGACGCGCCCGCGTGTATATAGACACATACCTTCATGCACAAACAAGAATATATAGTTATATATTTTAATTGAACTGTACAGTATTAGATCTACATTACGTTCGAGCTTACCTATAGCTCAGCAGAGGTAGCCGTTAACGGCTATCACTGATGAGCGCAGGGCTACATAATCGGAGTGTTACCTAAGACTCCGTTGAACCACAAGTGCAAAACAAGTTACTAAGATATATAATACTGTATATTTATATATATGTATATATATAATAAATATTTTTAAAACATGATGATGATGGTGGTGGTGCTGGTGCTGGTGTTGATAACTATGATTATGATCATGATGATGATGATGATAATAATAGTACCTTTTATTTGCCAGAGTGGTTACATAAGCAGATGACAGTAAGGAGAGGAAAAAGAGTGGGGCCGAGAGACACGATAAAGAAATATATATTCCGTATCATTGAGTAATATTCTTAAAGCCGCTATTTACTCACACAGCATATTTGGGAGCTTGTAGCTAGTTCAGTTCTTAACTAAATGGAAAACTGTTTCAAATTTTTGAAGAGGGCTACATCATGGCATAAAAAAAATTGCGATTTGATCCAGTAGAAAAAAGTTTACGTCAAAAAAATTTGATGTTATGGGCGAGTATGTAACGCCACCAATCAAGTTTATACCTAAATAGCTTTTTTTTTATTTTATAAGCAAAATATATTTATTTTAGCTTCAATGATTGAAGAAAGCATGAAAAATTTCATACTTTTGGTCCCATGCAACAAAAATTGTATCAATAACAAACGTTAATTATACTTAAATCTAATATTTTGCCTTATATTATTTTCCTGATATTTTACAACATTAGTTAGTCCAAACATAATTAGTTTGTACTAACTAATTATGTACTATTATTATTTTCT
>NC_142942.1:15747146-15752146 GCF_046866305.1 Octopus bimaculoides | reverse complement strand
TTATTTAATTGATACATATGAACAGGATCAGCAAAATCTGGGATTGTCGAATAGAAATTCTATGTAAGCAGCACAACAATAGTTCATTGATAATGATTTGATGAACACTGACAAGAGATATAATTTGCTTACATTTACCTGTGGCTGTCGTTGAAATGGCGGAACTGTACGTACATCGTGCCTAACGCCTTAAGTTATTTTCCCGCCTCATTACATTCTGAATTTAAATCCAAACATGGCGTTCATCACTGGTACAATTTAATCCAAAACGGGTTGCATAGGATCACGTTATGCTACCACATGCGTTCAGAGGACTGTATTTCATTTCGAGCCTTCCCGCCAAGTCTTCAGTTTCGCGATACTTGTTGTATTCCACAATTCTCTGAGCTCATGACTATATGAAGGGTCACAGGCAACACTTGCTCTCCTGATTAAAGAGAAAAGAAAAACTACTGAGGTCAAATATCAACACAGCGTGATTTTAATTTATCTTTCCCTGAGACTGGCGAAGATTTAATTGTATGTATACACGTCATACGTTTTGTTGTCCTCCTTTAATGTTAGGAATTATAATAGAACGTTGGCCGCGTTTCAAATCGATCTTTCGAGAATATTCGAAAATTCACTAAACTGTAAATATAACAAACACAGATTAGTTACTACGTTTGTAAATTTATTCGAGTAGAAATTATTTTAAAATAATGATATATGTGCAAACAACAACAAAAAAACATTTACATGAATATATACATATATAAGTGTGTGTGTGTGTGTGTGTGTTTGTGTGTGCGTGTGTGTATAAATACGTATATGTATATATGTGTGTGATCGTGCGTGTGTATATGTGTGTTAGTAAATGTAAATGTGTGTCTTATAGAAAGGGAATATAGCACACACACACATACACGTGCACTCACACACACACACACACACACACACACAAATACACACATACATATACATGTATATATATATATATATGCACAAACACACACCGATATATCTATATGTATATATAAATACATGTTCGTATTTATATCATATACACTTATACGAACGAATATATATGCGTGTATATACGTGTGTGTGTGCAAGCGTGTGTGTCTGTGTAAGAAGTATGCACATATATATATATATATATATATATATATATATATACTACATATACAAACTATACAAATATGTATTTGAGTATATTTACATATATATATAAATATATATATATATATATATATATATATATATATATATATATATATATATATATGTATATATATACATATATATATGTATATGTATATATATATATATATATATATATATATATATATATATATATATATATATATATATATATATATATATATATATATATATATATATATATACCTCTATATATGCATACATAGTTATACGTATCCATGTATATATACAACTATATAAGGAAATGTGTTATGTGCAATCCATGAATCGTGAAATCAATACATCCGAGTCCTCGAGTCTTCATAATAGAAACCACGCAAAGAAAAAAACATATTTAGGCGCGAAATATAATAGAACCGGTGTAACGGCGAGGTGAACCCTACTGTTTGATAATGGTCAGCGATATTGAAGTTTCCGGTCCGATATCAATACATTGCAATGAATATCAGCAATGTTATATTATATAATGTGCTTTCACATACATTTATAGTGTAGTGCTTTCTGTGTTAGCTGCCGTACAAAAGGCACCGAAGAAAAGAAGAAAAAAAAAACATTATGCATAACCTATATATATATATATGTGTGTGTGTGTGTGTGTGTGTGTGTGTGTGTGTGTGTGTGTGTATGTGTGTGTGTGTGTGTGTGTGTTCATATATATATGTGTGTATATATATATATCTTTATATATATATTCTTTTATTATTTTATTCTTTCATTTGTTTCAGTCATGCGGCTGTAGTCGCACACACATACATATATATATATATATATACACACACACACATATGTATGTATTTGTGTATAGATGCCTATGTATATAAACATAGACACAGGCATACAAAGTCCGGTATATATATATATATATATATATATATATATATATATATATATATATATATATATAAATATATATATATATATATATATATATATAAATATATATATATATATATATATATATATATATATATATATATATATATATATATATATATATATATATATATATATATATATATATATATATATACACATACATGCACAATTATAAGGTTATGTGCAAACATATGTATATATGTATATTAAATGATAAAAAATATTCGTGTGAAAGAAACAGAATATAATAAATGCATACATATATTCACATACGTATAGGAATTTATAAATATGTCCCTCCATATATAGACATACACGCATTTGTGTATACACACAAACTCACACATACACACGACAGACACACACACATACATATATATATATATATATATATACATATATGTACATGAGCACGTTTATTAATATATATATATGTGTGTGTGTGTATATATACATAAATGTATAGGTGTGTGGGAGTGTGTATATGTTTCTGTGAGTGTGTTTGTTTGCGTGTGTGTATGTGTATGTGTGTGTGTGTGTGTGCGTTGTTGATTCAGTCTTTGTGTATTATAAAATCATCACATGGAGCTTTCTCCAATGTTTATGTAAAACACATGAACATTCCCGTACATTCTCTGAGCTAATATATGAAGGCAAGTACGTCTCTGACTTTATAGATGTACGGATGCCTGGATTGACATGTAAACATAGAACTACAAATGGATTAATCTGTTAGTTTCGCTGAGTGTGATTGCGTGTGTGTGATTTTTGCGTAAGTGTACATATGTGATGTATATATATATATATATATATATATATATATATATATATATATATATATATATATATATACAATTAAAAGGGTAAAAGTTTATCAATTTATTAATTTATTAATAAATTAACAATTAAAAATGTTACCAAGCCATTCGGTATGTAAACGCCATTATCGGTGGAGAACTTATTTAAAAGTACTTATACATTTATAAACATAATTAAGGGATCAGCAAATAGTTGCTTCACCACATACCGAAGTTCAGAAATAGCAGCTAAAAAGCTGAGACTCCAACAGATAGCATTACTTGTAACATATATATATATATATATATATGTATGTATGTATGTATACATATATATTTATATACATATATATCTACACACACATATATATATATATATCCATATACATGTATATATGTATATATATATATATACACACACACACACATATATATATCCATATACATGCATACATGTATATATATACACACACACACATACATACATATATATATATATATATATATATATATATATATATATATATATATATATACACACACATACATAGATACATATATATATATATATATATATATATATATATATATATATATATATATATATATATATATATATATATATAAAGCAAATAAGTAATAAGAATGTGCTTTGACAGCAATGCGGCCGTTTCAGGCTTCCTTAATTCTTAAATTACGCAAATTTCTTTCATTGGCCTCAGTTGAGACCGTTATGCTTTTATCAGTGTTCCGGCATCCGTCTAGATATTTTCTGAAAGAGGAGGCTCTTGTGTTCAGATGTTCTTTGATGCGGACGTGTAACAGTCTTGTTATGCTACCCACATAGAACTTGTTGCATTTGTTACATTGTATTCTATACACAAAATTTACTCGGCACGGATGGGACAATTTGTTAGTGTGCATTGATTTTTGTCACTTGTTCGTTTCTTTGCGAGGTGTCCTCACAGAGAGGGGACGGAGTGGGCTAGTTGTATGTGTACCCCTTCTCTTCTTATGGCTCTTCATATGGTTGTAGTTATCCTCTCGCTAAAATGGGATATTTTAAGGAAGCATGTGTTGCTGGGTTTTCTATGTGTTCGGCATGTTGGTCGTCTTGGGTACTCAAGCCGATTTACAATGAATCTAGGATACCCGTTGGTTTTCAATATATCTAAGAAGCGTGTAGTGTGGGTCAACTTGCCTTCCGTTCTGCTGCACTTGCCTTGGATGCGTGCAAGTTCATTTCTGGTGTATCTTACTATGGCACCGAGTGGAAGTGCTGAATTGTATTGGACAAACATATCTCTATTGGCTGCTTTCATGTAGAACTCGGTGTGGATCTCCCCTTCTTCCGTTATATTCAGTTTGAAGTCAAGTAATGAAAGTGATCCAGTGATGTCGGGATGATCAATAGTGAACTTTATGTTCATGTCCATGTTATTGAACGTCGTGAATATTCTCTCAGCCTCTTCACGGGAGGTTGTGAGTATAAGGATGTCAGGTGTATTCTGCTTTCATTTTATTGAGGTCTTCACTGGGACATTCCACCAGTACACCTTTTACGTATATATATATATATATATATATATATATATGGATGGATGGATGGATGGATGTATATATACATATATATGGATGTATGTATGTAAGTATACACACAACACCCATTCTCACGCTTATACACCTACGTTTATTACGGTGATATATATGTATGTGCGTGCTTATGTGAGTGAGGGTGTATGCGTGTTTATATGAGCACACTCTTAATATATGAATATTTGATATATTATTTATCCCACTGGACCATATTCAGGTGAATACTCAAGCCAATATAACGTAATCTGAGAAGTAACAGAGCATAAGGTGCACAAGACTTAAACATCCGTTAACAATGATGCTGACAAGGGTTTTGTAATACGACAGAATTTACGAGAGTAACAGCGAAAATGTGCTATATTCTGAAATCTATACACTGTCGATAATTTTGTTGCGATATACGCCTTGAATATGATTTCAAAACATGTTTTGCTTTCTCTGTTTCTCTATAAGTAAATGTGCGTGCACAACACACACACGCACAAACACACACACGCGTATACATATTTCCGTATGTATGTACGTGTG
>NC_142942.1:15737146-15739646 GCF_046866305.1 Octopus bimaculoides | reverse complement strand
ATGTATGTATATATATGTATATATTTATACAAAAACAATATATTAACACCATGGTCCGTCTGATATGGCTTCTCATGCAGTAATCATTTAAAAAATTCGGAGTGAAAATGCAATGAAATAATATTGATTGTATCAGTTCGGAGATGGCACACGTAGTAAAAAGCTACAAATCATTTTTTAGATTATGTAGCATACAAGATGTGACAAAAATACGGGAAACATTCTTTGGCAACCTGGATATCTATATAACCGGTGACAAATATTGCACAAAATTATTTTCATTATTTTATTATCAATATCGCGAAAAGAGACTATGTTAGAGCTACGATCTTCCTTCTTGTGTTTCCCTCTGCATGATTTCGTTCTTGAGCACTACCCTGGTTTTGACTGTTTCTTCGCTGGTTCGCTGATGTTGCATGGTTCTTGAAAGCCAGTGAATGCAAATATATGTGTATTTCTCTCTTTCTCTCTTTTCTCGTGCGTTCATATGTAATACGAAATGTTTACATACCGATGGATATATGAATAAATATATCTATATAATATATCACATGTATAAACACATATAATTGCATGCGTGCGTGTAAATTTAAGCACACACACACACGCACACACACACACGCACACACACACACACACACAAATCTGTATGACGGCCTTTCAATTGATTTAGTAACGTTTCATCCACGTCACAAAACCAGAAAAAAAAAGAGACACAAATATACACGAATATGTATTACTATATGTAGATGCAATATATAGTTTATATATATACACACACACACATATATATATATATATATATATACATATATATATATTTATATATATATATATATATATATATATATATATATATATATATATATATATGTATGTATATAAATATATATGTATATATGTATATATATGTATATATATAGGTATATATATATATGTATCTATGTGTATATATATATGTATATATTTGCGGAGTGGGAGTTGAGTTAGTTTGTATGTGTGCGTGTGTGTACATGTGTGTGTGTGTGTGTGTGTGTGTGTGTGTGTGTGTGTGTGTGTGTGTGTTAGTGTGAGTGCACTATAAAGAAAGGGCTGACAGGCGATGCTTAAAGTATCATCAACCGGATTTCGAAAATAAAATTGACTTTAGATACAACAATGAGTTCCTCCATCAATAAACGTTTGCTTTCGTAGAATCATTGATGAGACACGTAGACACACAAACACACACTCAAAATATTTATACATACACATGCACATATCTATGTGTGTGTGCGTTTGTCTGTTTGAGTGTATGTATGTCTATATATTACGTCTTTGTGTTTGTATGTATGTAGGCATTTATTCATATATATATACGTATGTTGGTGTGTATGTGTGTGTTTTCTGTGCGTGACTGTGTGACTGTATGCGCGTGTGGCGGGATGTATGATAACTATTCCAATAATATCACTGTATATCGGACACTGTGGCACATTAGGCTTCTGCATTAAGATTGGACCTCCACGATCATCTGGGAATTCAAACATATATTCCAATGATATAAATAACTATATTAATGAATAAACATATGCATTTATTGTTTGCGTGCATACATATCAGCATATACACACTTATATGTATATATATATATATATATATATATATATATATATATATATATATATATATATATATATATATATATATATATATATATATATATATATATATATATATATAAGTTTATAAGTACCTTGTATGCCTCTGTATATGCAAGCACGTAAACAACATATACATACACACGCATACACACATATATAAATATATATATAAAGATATATACATACATAGATGTATATATATGCATATATATCTATATATATGTATATTATATGTATATATATATTTGTATATACATATATATATGCATATATGTACGTGTATATATGAATAACGATAGAAATATTAAAAGAATTATATATATATATAGGAATATATATATATATATATATATATATATATATATATATATATATATACATATATATATACACATAATTTTATATATACATCTATATATATATATATATATATATATATATATATATATATATATATATATATATGTATGTATAAGCGGACACACAAATACAAACGTACACACGCCACCGAACATAGGGAGATTGTCGGAAGCACAGTAAAAAGAGATTTTCTTTTAAGCCAGTTGGTTAAATGCGTCAAACATCGAAATCAAAGAAAATTATTACATGCTACACGGAACAAGCCAATACCACTCTTACCACTACAAATACAACTACCACTACTATTAATACAACTACTACTACCACTACTAATACCACGGTACTCCTACTACTAGTTCTACGAGTAATATTGATAACAATAACAATAACAATAACAATATTTTTATTGATAATAATAATACCAATAATAACTGTAAGAAAAAAGCCCCCCCACCCAAAAAATAATAATAAATATCAGTAATAATAATAATTGGAAG
>NC_142942.1:15714646-15719646 GCF_046866305.1 Octopus bimaculoides | reverse complement strand
TGTAATCGACTTACTTTCCCCCTCGAAGTTACTGGCCTTGTGCCTAAATTCGAAATCAGTATTATTATTATTATTATTATTATTATTATTATTATTATTATTATTATTATTATTAATATTAAGGCGGCGAGCTGGCAGAAACGTTAGCACGCCGGATGAAATGCTTAGCGGTATTTCGCCCGTCGTTACGCTCTGAGTTCAAATTTCGTCGAGGTCGACTTCGCCTTTCATCCTTTTGGGGGTCGATAAATTAAGTACCAGTTGTGAACTGGTGTCGATCTAATCGACTATCCCCCCTCCCCCGACATTTCAGGCCTTGTGCCTATAGTGGAAAGGATTATTGCTGCTGCTGTTTTTGTTCTTGGGAAGAGGGGGGAGGGAGAGAAAGAAGTGGAAAGGTGAAGAGAAGGGGAGTAGAGACAAAGAAGTTAAGTAAGATTGAGAGGAGGAGGAGGAGGAGGAAGAGAAGGAGGAGGAGGAGGACGTGGAGGAGGACGAGGAGGAGGAGGAAGAGAAGGAGGACGAGGAGGACGAGGAGGACGCGGACGAGGAGGACGAGGAGGACGAGGACGAGGAGGACGAGGAGGAGGAGGAGGTCGAGGAGGAGGAGGAGGTCGAGGAGGACGGGGAGGAGGACGAAGACGAGGAGGAGGAGGACGACGAGGAGGAGGACGACGAGGAGGAGGACGAAGACGAGGAGGAGGAGGACGACGCGGAGGAGGACATGGAGGAGGGCGAAGACGAGGAGGAGGAGGACGAGGAGGAGGACGAAGACGAGGAGGACGAAGACGAGGAGGACAAAGACGAGGAGGACGAGGACGAGGAGGAGGACGAAGACGAGGAGGAGGAGGAGGAGGACGAAGCGGAGGACGAGGAGGACGAGGAGGAGGGTGACGGGGAGGAGGACGACGAGGAAGAGGAGGAGCAGCAGCAAAAAAGGGTGAAGAGGCTGATGGCAGCTACGAAGATTACGGTAGTGACTGGACCGACAAATGTGATGCTTTTAATTTGCAAGGATGCGGCAGAACAAGAAAGCGGGAGAAAGACATATAGAGATAAGGCTGAACTGACAATTAGAGAACTAAAGACAGGCAGAGAGAGACAGAACAGAGTCACGGAGAGAGAGCGACAGACAGAGAGAAGGAAGTGAAAGAGAGAAAGAAGAAAGAGAGAGAATAGAACAGAGAGCCTCTGACATATGTTCATGATAGATAAGATAAAAGAAAGACGTAAATAATTGAGATGGAAATTATAAGCTTCTGTATATTAAATTGGGGGTTTTGGTAATTTCAGAATGATATTTTGAATAAGATATTTGAAGGAGAAATGGGTTGTTATCGCGAGAAAATCGTAAAGAATCTGTAGAAAATTTGAAACACTCTAGGCTAAGAATGTATGATATTAATAATTTTAAATAATATAAAGAATATTAAAGCTCATATTTACAACGTACCTTGGCATACACACACATGTAAATTATATAAATATACATATATATGTGTGTGTGTATATATATATATATATATATATATATATATACATATATATATATGTATATATATATACACACATATATACGTATATATGTATATGTATGTATGTATGTATAGGTGTGTGTGTGTACATAGGCCGAGGCGTGGCTGTGTGGTAAGAAGTTTGCTTCCCAACCACATGGTTACGGGTTCAGTCCCACTGCATGGCACATTAGGCAAGTGTCTCCTCCTATAACCTCGGGGCAACCAAAGCCTTGTGAAAACGGGCGAAAGACATAAACAGATAAGGCTGAAATGACAATTAGAGAGCTAAAGACAGAGAGAGAGAGAAGAGAGTAGCAGAGATGGAGAGATAGACAGAGAGAAGGAAGTAAAACAGAGAAAGAAGAAAGGGAGAAGATAGAACAAGGCTTTGGTAGACAGAAACTGAAAGAAACCCGTCGTATATATATGTGTGTGTGTTTGTGTGTCTGTGTTTGTCCCCCCACCATCGCTTGACAACCGATGCTGGTGTGTTTACGTCCCCGTTACTTAGCGCTTCGGTAAAAGACCCGATTTAATAAGTTCTAGGCTTAAAGAGATTAAGTCCTAGGATCGATTTGTTCGACTAAAGGTGGTGCTCCAGCATGGCTGCAGTCAAATGACTGAAACAAGTAAAAGAATAAAAGAATGATAAATATGTCACAGGTGTGAGTGCATGTGTGAGTGTGTGTGTGTGTGTGTGTGAATGTACATATACATGCAAGTATGTATGTATGTATGTAGGTATGTGTTTATGTATGTCTGTATGTATGCATGTTTGCATGTATACATATATGCATGTGTGTATGAAGATATGTATGTATGTAGGTAGTTAGGTAGGTAGGTAGGTAGGTAGCTATATAATCCAATTCCCTCTCCCCAGAATATATCGAAAAGTAACAATATCCATTTTATTATATTTAGGTGATTTGCAGGAAGCTCCATGTTTGCTGCGGTGATAGCCGTGGAGAGTCGGACATAATTGATTTATAAAACAAGACAAGGAGGGATAAATGAAATGAAAACAGGAAAGGATATGTAGCATATATCAGTGGCTAGAGGTAGACATGTTCTGTGCATTTGTTGGCGATGAATTGTACTCGAATGATTTTAGATTGTTATTAATTTTGTGGTTGGTTGAAAATCGATGATAACAATTGGAACATCAACTTTTATATAATGCATTTATTAACTTGTTAATAAATATTATATAGTTGAGTGTGTGAGTGTGTGAGTGTGTGTGCATGTGTGTGTGTGCGCGCGTGTGTTTGTATGTGTGTGTGTGTGTGTTTTATGTTTAAACTGGTTAGATATTGGTTTTTACAATTACACACAGAAATTTTAATAATTCCAACATTAACATGTTTTATACTTCGTATATAAATATTAAAACTTAAAGCAGCTTCTAAAGCTGTGTTATTTCTTATAATAGCTTAACCGGAGATGTTGTGCATTGTAAAGGGAAGCAATCTTTATTATCACCTAATTAGACATAATAAAGCGGCGAGTATGCAGAATCGTAAAGACATCAAAACAAAAACAAAAAAATATGTGTAACGATATTTCTTTCAGCTGTCTACCTTCATTAAATTCGGAGGCTGGCAGAAACGTTAGCTCTCCGGGCGAAATGCTTAGCGGTATTTCGTCTATCTTTACGCTCTGAGTTCAAATTCCACCGAGGTCGACTTTGCATTTTATCCTTTCGGAGTCGATAAACGAAGTACCAGTTGCGTACTGGGGTCAATCTAATCGAAAAATTCGTCTCTTGTGCCTAGAGTAGAAAAGAATAAATGCGGAGGCCAAATTTCCTTTTCTGCTTTTCGGGGTCGATAAAATAAAGTACCTGTTAAGTACTGGAGTCGGTGTAATCACCCTGTCACCTACTCCGAAAAGTTACTGGTATTGATTCCAGCAAAAGACTAGTGTCCCGCTCATGACGAATATTTTGATATCGGTCATTTTTACGTTATAGTATCCGAACAAGCAGCCTTATGAACGTATGACTCAAAATAAAAGTTAATTATATCATGTGACTGCAACGTTTATTTCCTTTTAAGCTTTCATTAGGTGTGAGGTATGTTTTTTCTGTGGTATGGCAAATATGTTAATTCTGAAATTCTTGTGACTTCATTCAGAAACGTTGATAAATATCTCTGAGTAATTACTTTAAAAGGTAAGTTATATATTCTCTAGGGAAGATTGTCAACATCAATTAAAATATACTCAATGAATTATAGGGACAGTCTTTGCTGATTTAAGATAATTTAGGCACAACACACCCACACGCACTCAACTCCCCTCATATATGCATGCGTGTGTGTATGCATACGAACACATATATTTGAATATACACATATATTGTTATATACATACATATAAATATATATGTATGTATAGTTTTGTATAAACATATATATATATAAACATATATATACATATATATATATATATATATATATATATATATATATATATATATATATATATATATATATATATATATATATATATATATATATATATGTATATGTTTATATACAAATATGTATATATATATTATGCATTATATATATATGTACATATAAATACATACACACACACAAACACACACATACACATATATATAAATAATGTTTCTTACCACTGCAACATGGCTGTTCTGTACAGATCGACGTTACTACTAAATTCCTCGCTTTATATTTGTTGCGAAAAGCTTTGTTGGAGCTCAATCTTCTGAGTTCTTCTACAGGACTTAAAAAACTTAAGTGTGTGAATCTGAGAGGGGAATACGTTAATTAAATCATAATTAACTGATCCTCGTGCATTTCCTTTTACCCAAAGCTAGGAATTTTCCAGCACCCTCTCGCACATTTGTTATGTGTTCAGACAAATGTTTACAACCCATAGCTTTGCAGGTAAATATGTAAAACAATCTAAGATCACTGGAGGCCTGAGAGAGATTTTACAAATCAGTGTCAATTTAGTCTCCACATTAGTGGGACTTTAAAAATATTCAGTGGGTGACAGATAATATAATCTCTTTGGATTTATTTTAATTACCATTCTTTCTTTTTCGTTTCAGCTACATAGCCCTCTTTTATTCGTACATTACGGCGATTTTGATCTAGTTGGATCTCATCAGTGTGATGTTATAAAGGAGTTTATAGGATCCGACTCTATAAATTATGCTACGTAATACATTTTATTTAAGCAGAAATGGTGCAGAGGAATCGTAAAACATTTACCCTGGTGATGCATTTAATACTTCTAGCTAAGATTTTATAACAAACTGGTTTAGTTTTTATACATAAAACAAATAAATAATAACTTGCCAAACTTTTAATATATAAATATACAATACCAGACTTAACCAGCATTTGAAGTGTTAAAATTATTATACATTTGAAAAAATTATTAAACTCATATATACATTCACACTGTATAGGTATAGATTATGTACATATATATGTGTATGCGTGTGAGTGT
>NC_142942.1:15709646-15712146 GCF_046866305.1 Octopus bimaculoides | reverse complement strand
CATTCACAGACATACATACATGCATGCACGTGTGTATATATAAATCGGAGTATGTATGTTTATATCTGTACATGAATATACACGTATGAATGTATGTACGTTCGTATGTATGTATGTATATATCTATCTTTGTATGTATGTACGTATGTATGTCTACATATTATATATTTAAGTCTACGTATTTATGTGTGTGCATTAGTGTGTGCCTGTGTATATATATCGTTTGATGAGATTTTAACTTCAAGTTATACACTAGTATATAAGAATTGGTTTGATATATACCAATATCAATTTGTATATATGCAAATACATATACGTGTGTGTGCATGCATATATATAATGCATAAATGCATGTGCACACACAGACCCACACATAAATATATACAGATATATAAATATATTTATATATGTACATATATATTTTTATTTGTGTGTGTCTATATGTATGTATATTTGCATGTGTGTATACACACATCTATATATATACATAAATACATACATACATATATATATATATATATATATATATATATATATATATACATATATATATATATATATATATATATATATATATATATATATATATATATTGAGAGAGAGAGAGAGAGAGAGAGAGAGACAGACAGACAGACAGACAGACAGACAGACAGACAGACAGACAGACAGACAGACAGACAGACAGACAGACAGATACAGAGACACACACACATTTTGCTAAAGCTGGAAGATTGGTATTTATCTTAACAATTTGTAGACAACAAGTCCCAGAAATGATATTAAAATTGAAGAAGATAACAAACGGAAATGTAATGTATAACTACATCAGGCTTGATCAATGTTTCTGAACAATATAAATAATACCACTTAGTGAGATTTGATTCTTAAAAGCATCTTTTGATATCAACGATCATGTTTCAGTGTTATTACACCTTGTCCGATAATTATATTTAATTCAGTTGATAAGTCTTACAAGACTTATACGTGTGTGTTTGTACTTGCACGTGTACCGTATGTGTGTGTGTATAAGATGAAGCCCTTCAGGTCTTATAGCTATCATCTAAGTCAAAGGATCTCAACTGGCTTCCATATAGTTCCTGACTGTTTATAAAAGATTTTTGGTAGTCCGTGCAACGGACCCGTAAATTGGGGACCCACAACAGTATTCTAAGGAACCCTGGAAATATTTTCCTTTCGATGTATGTATTTCTTTCTCTCATGTTTTACGTTATTCACCTTTACACAAGTTAACGTCTCAGCAACAAAATAGGAATTTTAAAAGAAGTTTCTATAAAACTAGTTTTTCAACATTGAATAATAATGGTTTCCACCAGAATAACATAGTAATCAAATGGGTCTTGCGATCCCTTGATTAAAGTATGACTGCATACAAGTGCTGAAACTTGGGCTTGTTGCACCAGACCCGTAGAAATTTGAAGGACGAAACATTGGGATTAGCTCTGCACAAATCATCTTCACTATAATAATTTTCATTGTACAGGTTGTTCAGTTGACCAAGAGAGCAGTGCTAAATACCTAATACTAAATACATCAGAGTTTCTTCGTTACAAAACATTGAACTAGCAACAACGTGCGGCTCTGTCCTTCTTGACCTCAAGGCTAAGCACACACAGTTGCACCGCGAACGCAAACAGGAACATACAATCACACAGAAAGATATCTAAGCAAAACAAATTTTCCAGCTATTAAAATTGCTAACGGTAAAAGCCATTTCGTATGCGATATTTACGTGTGAATCAAACTAAATATTATCAGGCGCATTCGTTATTATAATGTTAGTGTGCAGGTGTATGAAAGTAGTGGTATGAACGAGGTCTCTTAGAGTCGAAATCTATTAAATATGTATGAACATGCTTCTGCGTCACATCTATATGCATAACCGTTCGGTATGGAGCCCTTGTTCTCTAATTGTCAAGGGTTCAAAACAAGAGAATTGTTTCCTTTACATGGTGATGGAAAAAGAAGCACAATTATGTTTTGGGTGTTCTGGGGCCCCAGAAAGATAGGAAAATATCTGATATGAAATGGCTTTGTTTCGTATTCCGTTAATCGAACAAAATTTACTCGTTAACGCACTTTTTACCTAACCCTCTGTACAACATTACTTTGCAAATTTATTTTCTGACGGTATATAAGCGCGCACACGCACATGCACTGACGCACGTGTAGTTGCGTAAAAGCACATTTATATTATATTACATATATATATAATATATATATATATATATATATATATATATATATATATATATATATATATCTAAATATATATAAATATATATAAATATATAATTTAAAGAAAAGAACCTAATATTATTATCATTATATATATATACATATATGAATCTGTGTGTACATATATACATGTATATATATACATATATATATATATATATATATGTACATATATATATATATATATATATATATATATATATATGTATATATATATATATATATATATATATATATATATATA
>NC_142942.1:15699646-15704646 GCF_046866305.1 Octopus bimaculoides | reverse complement strand
CAGCATGTTTTCTTGGTGTTCACTTTGACAAAGATTCATACTGAATGTGTTATACTTGCTTTCTTTTATTTACAACCCTAAACGAGAGAGCTCTCCCCCCTCACCTCACACATCGATATGTTTCATCTTATATCTCTTACTCGTAACAAATATAACACTGCAGTCATGCTGGAGTACTGTGATGCAAGATTGCAGTCGAACGGATCGACCTGAGTACATTTCTTCTCCTCTGAATCTTGTACTGATTCCATCAGTCTATTTTGCCGAACCGCTAATTATGAGAACGGAAACAAACCAATAGCGGCTGTCAATCAGTGTGGGGAAACAAGCACAAAGACACACCACAGACCCACTTACAAAAAACTTATTAACTACCTTTATATTTTTTATTTTGTTATTTTCTTTCCTCATCTTTTTATATTCTAATATATTTTCCTAACCTTGTGATCCCCCGACACCTTCCTTCTGAACATGAGAATACCCAAGGATCCACGACTTTGACTTTCATCCTTTCGGGGTCGATTAAATAAGTACCAGTTTCGCACTGTGGTCGATATAATAGACTTAATCCGTTTCTCTGTCCTTGTTTGTCCTCTCTGTGTGTAGCCCCTTGTGGGCACTAAAGAAATAAGGAACTATTAAAAGATATTTTTCGCTAGATGCAATGCACTTTTGTTGCTCCCACCAATTCATGACAGCTTATTCACATATATAACTGTTATATATCATCTGCAGACACTCACACACACGCGTGCACGCGTATGAGTACTAATACAGAGATAGATACGTGTGCATCTTTTTGTATACACACCTATATATATGTATAGCGTGACGAAAGCCAAATCGACGTACGTAACTATATACCTCGTGAATACAAGCATGTTTGACTCGCTCGAATATCAACCCAGAGAGAAATTCAAACATGAAAACTGTTTATTGTCATAGACACTCCTGCTAGCTCCAGTTTCTAAGTGTACAGTAATCCCTCAACTATCGCAGGTGTTACTTTCCAAAACGCCCCACGTTAGGTGAAAATCCGCGAAGTAGAATCAATACTGTACCGTATATTCTTTTTTAATTATTTTTATAATTTATATATATTTATTTTATTATAAATGCAAAACAACACCACGGAGGAATCGACGCAAGCTTAAATAATAAACCACGATAGGTGAACAGCGATATGTCGGGGGAATTATTGTAATTAGAAGAGTATTCACAGACATCCGCGGAAGAGTCTCAAAATATCAGCTGACAGAGAGCACTTCAGTAGGGACGAACCCACTGGCACACAAGGAAGGGTTTGCTGTTCCACTATGTTAGTTGATGTATAGATAGCCTACTCCACTTCCGAAGCTGACGAGAGATAAAAAGAAGAATGTAATCTAGGTCGGTCCACCATTCAACATAGAAATTTCCACTAATGTGGAAGGAGCTTCAGCTATTCCTTTCGCAAATTAAAGAGCATTTCCAAGAACCCATGTATATATATATTATGAACTCGTTAATTCCTATATTGTCAAAGTTAAATATTCCTGTTTCCATAATATTAGTTCCAGTGTTTCACGCTATAATATATGCAAACTCGCATCCACTCAGTCCCTGTCTGAAACTGCCGAATTTTTACTGACTACGAAGAGAGGTATAGCGTATTCCGTATGTATACCCACCCTCTCACCACCGGATGACATCATCATCCACAACACAGGCATAACAACCAACAGTCTAAAGGATGGATACGCACAACATAGGCACTCCTCCAGTTGTATAAACAGGGCGAACTACACCTTTCCTGATTCATTTGGAGACACTAAGATCATCGAAATGTGTGTAAGAATATCATAGAGATACACCTTACAAAACTTCTCTTTACTCAACTGGGGCTCATTACTACCAACAGGGATTTCGTGAGAAACAGATCAAATACCACCAGTCCTCAGGATTTACCAAACAGAAAATATAACCTTACTGTTGCCACCAGCATTGTACCATGCCAATGAACTAGCCTCAGGCCGCGAATAACTCGGATATGCCACAATAATAGACTTATCTGGCCGACGCACAAGGGAAAAGTACTTAATTCCTGCTGCTCACAGATGCTACAGCACATTCATTTGCATAAAGCAAACTCACTTGCGTAACGCACCATCAAATCGTTTATCCCAACATAATTACAATTGTCGCTAAGTAGTTTTAGTATTCAACAGAATAACAACTAATTGCCGCAAAAAAAAAAAAACTTGCTGAACAACTCAAAATGTGGAATGCAATCTGCAGAACTGATGTCGCTGCATATACTAACCAGCAAAAATGCCGACACGATGACACTAACATCCTGTCTAGAACGCGTAGACTTAATCATAGAACAAACTGATATCATTCTGATAATATAAATAATCAGTTGAGCTGCACTGACCAACGGAGGCCTAAATACAAGGAAGCCATTGTAAATTTACTTTCATTCTCTTCATATTTTGCCCAGCATCTGATGAGGCACAGTGCCGCATGCATGCGTAACTTTAAGTGCTGTAGAACTGAGACAAACACTTTTTATATGTGTGTGTGTATACGTGCATGTGCGTACGTGTTTTGGTACACACACACACACACACACACACACACACACACACACACACACACACACACATATATATATATATATATATATATATATATATATATATATATACAGATGTGTATGTATAAACATACCCTGATAAGATAAGAAATGACATTGGTGTATGCGTATGTGTGTGTAAATATATATATATATATATACATACGTTAGTGAATATAAATGTATATTTTGTCTGTATATATTTGCGTATATGTAGACATTAAGATAAACATTAACATATATATCCATATATATATATATATATATATATATATATATATATATATATATATACATTTATACGTACATACATATATTTATCTTTCCCTCTCTCTCTCTCTTTCTCTCTCTCTCTCTCTCTCTCTCTCTCTCTCTCTCTCTCTCTCTCTATATATATATATATATATATATATATATATATATACATACATGTATCTATATATATACATATACGTATATATTTTTCTATAGATATATATGTATAAGTATGTAAGCCTCTATATATATGTATGTATTGTCTGTATTTATGTATCGTATATCTATGGCTATGAAAGAATCTCAGCTTGTAATCGTATTAATATACAATTATGAAGTAATCAATATTGAATACAAGCTATTATATAAATGAGTTTATTCGTATTTCTCCAACAGCGCAAGCATTATTTCAGTCGAGCAAATATTCATTGAACATCATGAGATTAGAATGTATCTTTGTCTATACGCGAATGTATGTGTATGTCTCTATGTGTCTATGTGTGTCTGTGTTTGTATGTATATATCTGTGTGTTTGTGAGTGTGTGCATCGATTTGACAAAATATACAGGACAAATACAAGTAAATACATTAGTATACGTATATTTTTCTTTATTCCCAATCGACGGATTCACTAAAGGTTCTCAGCGGCCCACTTTTTTTAAAATGGTATTTATTCAACTCCTTTCACTGAGCAGCTTCCTGCACGAACTCTAGGCTATCGAATGACATTCGCACGAAACTGCTGCCGCTTGAGTCACTTTTGTAACTTTTTTACCGATTAATAGTAATAATCTTTTCCAAGGCCTAAGGTTTTAGGGGAGGGTCTAGTTAATTACATTAACACCCGTGCTCAACTGGTACGTATGTTATTGATACCGAAGGGATGAAAGATAAAGGCGACGTTGGTAGAATTTGTACCTAGAATGTAGGAAGCCGGACGAAATGTCGCAAAGCATTTAATCCGGTGAGGTACCGATTCTGCCAGCTTAATAATAATAATAATAATAATAATAATAATAATAATAATAATACTATTTTATATTATAGGCACAAAGCCTGACATTTTTGGAGGAGCAAGTCAGTTACATCGACCCCAGTGCTCAAATGGTACTTATTTTATCGATCCCGAAGGATGAAAGCAAAGTCAACCTCGCCAGAATTTGAACTCAGAATATAAGACGGACGAAATGCCGCTAAGAATTTTGTCCGGCGAACAAACTATCCTGCTAATTCACCGCCTTACTGTTACTATTAATGTTGAGTTTATGGAAATTGTTCTACTTTCTTTGGATCACCGCTTAGACTAATTTTCCTGGACTATGGCTATCAACATTTCCTGAGTATCATCATTCAATTTTGGGAAGATATTCTCAACCAAATTTTAAAGATAAAAAAGTAAGTCGTCAGCCATTTTAAATTTGAATGACCGAAGTTGATTGTTATTACCGTAAGGTGGGCTGCGATTGGTCGAGGAAGGTCACGCGGTGTCTTCGTTTGACGTTGGTTTATGGGTAACTGTTTGTTGGAAAATACTGCATGGCGAAAAGGAAATCGACCTCGTGGAGGACAAGAAATGCATGTGTATGTGTGTGTGTGTGTGTGTGTGTATGTATATGTAAAAGTGTGTGTCTCTGTGTCCGTTTGTCCCTCACCACCGCTTGTGAACCGGTGTTGGTGTGTTTACGACCCTCGTAACTCAGTGGTTCAGCAAGAGAACCAGTAGAATAAGAACCAGGATTAACAAGATATAAGTACTGAGGTCGGCATATTCGACTAAGATCTCTTCAAGGCGGTGCCCCAGCATGGCCGTAGTCTAATGACTGAAACAAGTAAAAGACATAAAAGAATAATAATACGACTCGTTCTTCTGTCCTATTATCAGCATCTCTTTGTTTTCCTGTGGCGAGGAAATTATATATTCCGATATAAGTCTTTCCAAAAGCTTTGTAAAAAGGGTTTATAAATTAATGGGAGCTCAGCTCTGTCCTAGTTTCATCAAATTGCCTTTTCTTTAATGGTAGTGGTGGTGATGTTGGTGGAACCTGGAAAAACAAAAACATCGACAGATTGAAATTTTTGATTTCAACAGCAACAGAACCGGTTCTTTTTTTTTTAACTTACCTACCTT
>NC_142942.1:15684646-15689646 GCF_046866305.1 Octopus bimaculoides | reverse complement strand
CTACTACTTCTACTCTACTAGTACTACCACTACTGCTGCTGCTGCTGCTGCTACCACTACCACTACCATCACTCTTACTTCTCCTACTACTTATATTTCTTTTCCTCTTCTTTCCACTCTTCCAGCAACGTCGCCTTCTTCATCGTCTTATCTCCTCCTCTCAATTCTTCTACTACATCTATTACAACAACAACACCTACTACTACTACTACTACTACTACTACTACTACTACTACTACTACTATTACTACTACCACTACTACTACTACCACTACTACTATTTTTTTTCTTCTTCATACCTGATGACGAAAAACACCGGTGGCCATCATGAATCTTCAAACCCTTCTGGCCCTTTCATACAATTTAACGCGGCACCTTCAGTAACCATTTGGTAAAACCCTTGAGCGCCTTTTTTCCCCCTGTGTCTTCTATATATACCTTCTTCTATTTTTCATTTTTCCACTTATCACAAAATATACAAAACTAAATATTCGGTTGCTATGTCTAGCAAATCGATCGACCACATATAGTAGGCTTTTATCGTTGATTCCTGTGGATATATTTCATTCGGGTTGCGTGATAACATGATATACGCTATATTTTATAATTTCCTCATCTCACATCACCACCTCTTCCACTTCCGCCATTTTGAAATCAACAACAATAATTCCTTTGCTACGATGTCTACTGCCTGCCTTTTTCCTGGTTCTGACGTTATCAGCCTACTCAATGTTCCGTCTGTTTTATCTTCCCTCGCGATAAATGGCTGGTGCATCAGTAAAAAACACAATATACCACGTGGTACGAGGTTTTTGTGTGTCATATTTATACAGTAGAGTTGCAGCCATTTAAAAACAAAAAACAAAAAACATTTATGTCTCTGTTGTTATTTTTGTTTTGTTATTTTCTACTTGTTTGTTACTCTTCTTTGTTCTCTGTTTTTCTTTTCAGATACAAAGTTATCAACAATAATAGATTTCTATATAATTTTGTTTTATCAAAATCATCAATTTAACATTTCATTATTATTATTATCATTATTATTATTATTATTATTATTATTATTATTATTATTATTATTATTATTATTATTATTATTATTATTATTATCATCATCACTTTTATTTTATTATTGTTGTTGTATTTGAATTTGTTGATATTATTATTATTATTATTATTATTATTATTATTATTATTATAGTTGCTGTTATTGTTGTTATTGTCGTTGTTGTTGTTGTTGTTGTTGTTGTTATTTATATACGTATATGTATTTTATTTTTACATTTCTTTATTCCTAATTTTTACATTTCAATCTCTGTTTTGATTTTTTTTTCTTTTTGTGAAAATCAAAGTAAAACCTCTACTGAAATGAAATTTGCCACAAACTATCGATTTCTTTCAAATAGTCATTCGAGGGTTAATTCGTGTTGCTGTCTTTTTTTTTTCTTCTTTTGCTGCCGTTGTTGTCGTATTTGTGCAACTCTTAGTGAGTTGGTCTTTGTTCTGAAAAGGGCTTTCGTTGTATTTTCGGCTATCTCATTTTATTTTTTACACCTAGTGAAACAGAGCTGCAAATTTAACAATTCCTTCTTCGATGCAGCAGAATGTGATTGTGAAAAGATTAGGTAGCTATATTTAGGAGATTGTATGACCAGCCTGGGTTAAATCTGGTTGTAACGTAGACGATGGAAGTAAACCAAGAATGGTCTTGTCTTATTTTTCTTTCAGGGATTTCTTTGCGTTCTCTGAACCCAAAATTCCTTTTCACGATGTAAAGTAAAAATGCCATTTGCCGGAAGCCAGTTTATAAGTTTCTTTTATAATAAGAAGAATTATTTAGCGGTGACATTACTAGGGAAACAAAACTTAAATTCAAAGTGATATATTTAAAGCAGAGAGGATAAAGTACCTGATTCGATGATATTTATTGCAAAGCCGTAAAATAGGAAGATTTTTATTGCAAAGATGTAGTTCATAAAAGAGGCAGATTTTCATATTTCTCGATGCTTTTGTCTGAAAATATTAATGTAAATATGACGACGTCTTATCTTGGTAACTAGTGACTGCCAGAAATTGCATCCTAATCTCCATCAAATCAGGTCCTATGAAAAGAGATGAAGAAAACAGATAATATAGTTCTTGTCATTGCGTTGTCAGATAAATTAGTTCGTTTCTTTCCAATGTTATGTGAACAAGCGCGGAAAAATGTTTAATTGTAATGTTTTATGTGGTTTTTATTAGTCCTTTACACCTATTGTTAATCGTTTTTGAAATTGAAATGAAATTTACCTCTTTACAGATTTATAACGACGGGATAACAAGTAATAAAAGAGTTTGCACTTTCGACACTTTCTCTTCGCTTCCAATAAAAGTTCTGAAGCTGACAAAGTCGCGCGAGGTATTTCTGCAGTGTCCAGAGACGGTGCCATTACTGATAGAACTGCACGAAAATGGTTTTTACGTTTCAAAGACGGGAAATTCAACTTCCCAGAGACTCTGAAATCCGGTCGAACTTTTAAAATCCATAAGGATGGATCAAAGGAGGTCATCCCGAAGGATCTTCTCCAATCCAGTGGGGAATTCGCCAAGCTGATACAATGCGTCGGGATAGTCACGGCTGGAATGCTCTGATTATAAGTATTACATTAACCTATATATTATTGGTAAATTAGGAATAATTCCATTTATCCATTTTTATGAAATATCACTATGTGCTATCAACAATTTGCTTAATACTGATGAAAGCTTTTATATTAGATGTGATGAGGCGGATATTTTGTTAAATAAAACGTGTGGCCTATAAACACTTGTCAAACACGGTTAATTGACAGACGGACATGACGGGAAAACACAGACACACGCAGATATACACGTACACACGCAGACAGACACAGGCACAAAAACACTCAGACACAAACACGAACACAAACACAGACATAGAAAAGTATACGTGCATTTGAACTCATAGACGCACTTAACGCTTCTCTCAGCCCTTCTGTATATGCCAATAAACACACACGTGAGTACATGTGTATACACACATACATACACTCACACACACACATATGTGTATGTATATATATATATATATATATATATATATATATATATATCTCAATATATATATATACATACATCCATATACATATATATGTGTAAACTTATATATATATATATATATATATATGTGTGTGTGTGTGTGTGTGTGTGTATGTATGTATGTATGTATCATGTACGTATATATCTTTGCATGAAAGTATAGGTAATTGTGTCTAACAGGTCATGCTTTAGTGTGCCAAATAGATTGAAATATGAGATATTATATGTGTGTGTGTGTGTGTGTGTAATTATATATATAATTATATATTTTATACCCATTTAGCTTTAACATTAATATGCAGTTCTCAGTGCACACCCACACATCCATACATACATATATAAATATATATATATGTAATATATATTAATTTATATATATATATATATATATAGATATTGTTATATATATATTTATATATATATATATATATATATATATATATATATATATATATATATATATATATATATATATATATATATATATATATATATATATATATATATATATATATATATATATATATATATGTATATATATATATATATATATATGCATATATATATAGAGAATTCACAAAAAAATAACAGACGAAGACAGGTGGTATTGAAAACAATTAGATGTACTAGTGTAACGCTCGGAAATTGAGAAAGTCTTTAACGTTTCGAGCCTACGCTCTTTTACAGAAAGGAATACGGAAAAAAAACAAGGAAAGAAACAAGGAGAGAAAATATACATACATATATATATATATATATATATATATATATATATATATATATATATATATATATATATATATATATATATATATATATATAAATGTGTATATATATAAATGTGTTATTGGAGTGACGTTCTTTAGCAAACCCATTCATTTCATGTTGCTTCGCCCAGCCGCAAAAGCGTAATATATGCCTTCATACACACACACAAACAGATAGAAAACCTAATCTGATACGGAATTCAATGAACTATATCCATGGGTCAGCTACATGTATTCATCTACTCCTACTACTACTACTACAAGTAGAGCTACTTGGCTGAGAGAGGAACTGAATAGATACTCGATGGAAATAGCTGGGAGGTTTTGGTTAAGATCCTTCTCGTTCTGAATACGTACAGTGTCAATGTCGATTTTTGCCTTACATCCGACCGAAATCGATAAGTACTAGTGTCAATCTAATTGACTGACTATGGGCAGCGAGCTGGAAGAATTGGTAACACTCCGAGTATAGTGCTTAGCGGCATTTCATCCGTCCCTCTATTCTGAGTTCAGATTCTGTTGAGGTTGACTTTACCTTTTGTCCTTTCAAGATCGATAAAATAAGTACCAATTGAGAACTAGGATCGATGTAATCGACTTACATCTCCAACAGAATTGCTAGCCTTGTGCCAAAATTTGAAACCAATATAAATGATTTATTCTCCTCCACGCTCAAAATTGCTGGCCTTGTGGTTTTATTACAATCTAAATAATAACGAATGGGAAGACTAGTAACAATCATTTGGCCTGTGGCAAAAATATCTGGCGGCAATTGTTTCCGACCATTATATTCTTAGCTCAAATCGCACCGGGTAGAGCTATGCACTCCATCCTTTCTGGGTCACCAAAATAAGTTGGAGAAAATAAAGAATAACAATTTATGATATCAACTAAACGCTTCACTCAAAGTTCCTGGGCATTATGCCCAACACGGAAACCATAGCAACTAATGTTGCTGTTGTTGTTGTTGTTGTTGGTTCTATTTTATATCTTTATTTTTATTATGTTGTTATATATCATTAATAATATTATTATTGTTATTATTGTTATTGTCTTTGTTGTTGTTACTGATTTCAATCAGACGAAAATTATATAGTGTCCCATATATGTAAAACGAAATATAAATATATATAC
>NC_142942.1:15672146-15679646 GCF_046866305.1 Octopus bimaculoides | reverse complement strand
AAAGAATCTAAAGTCTGGCAGTTGAATACGTTGAGGGTTTGTTTTTTTTTTCTGATGTCGAAAGTTGTTACCGAATTACCGCCTTCGTATGTGTTGCTTTTTAATGACATAATAAAAAACTACAACCACTATACACGTTTTTTTTTCTAGTCTCCTTTCAAGACAAAAACACGAATGTCAAGACTCACCTCTACGAAATTCATCAGTCTGTCAGTTCGAAGCTATACTAGAAGACACCTGACCGAAGGTACCACACACTGGGACTGAACGCGGGACCAGGTCGCTAGGATGAATGATATTCTACACAGAGCTACATAGACACATGTGAAGGCACGTTGCTTATTGGTTAGGGCATTCGGCTCCCGATCGTAAGGTCGTGAGTTCAATTCCTGGCGACGCGTTGTGTCCTTGAGCAAGACATTTTATTTCACGTTGCTCCAGTCCACGTAGCTGGCAAAAATGAGTAGTACCTGTATTTCAAAGGGTCAGCCTTATCACACTCTGTGTCACGCTAAATCTCCCTGAGAACTCCGTTAAAAGTGCATGCGTCTGTGGAATGCTCAGCCACTTGCACGTTAATTTCAAGAGCGAAATGTTCCGTTGATCGTATCAGCTGAGACCCTCGTCGTCGTAACCGACGGAGTACTCCTAAGTATATGAAGAATTGATGGTTTATACGAACTTAAACAAACCGAAATTATCCTAGAACTACTTATCCTAATTTCCTATTATTACTAATCAGTTAAAGATTCGTATTTTAGCCAAACCTTTAACTGTATTATATTGAGAGTAACGAACACAATTGTATAATATATTTCATAGCAAATCATTGAGTTGTATTATATTTTTACTACCCAATCAATGAGTTATATAGTAGCCAATCATTGAAATTTATTACGTAACTACAAGACAATCATTATGCTTTATTATGTAACTAATTGCAATGGACGTTAATAAAATTGCCATGGACGTTGATATTATTAAATAGATTACAAGCATTTGAGATGAGCGCGCATAGAAAACTTCCGAGAATACCGCGGATAGAACATAAAGCGATGATGAGGCACTAATAATGGCTAAAATTAAGAACATTTTTATTAGACACCATCAAAGAGGACATTTTTATTAGACACCATCAAAGAGGGAGAAAAACTATTTTGGACACTTAATTAAAATATGGATTACAGAGATTATTAATAGAAGGCAAAATAATGAGAAAAGGGGGTGGATAATAATTATGCGGATGGATAATATAAAGAATTGGACAGCTCTCAAAAATACAGTGAATGTATAAGGACATCGCGAGAAAGCTAGAGAAGGTGATCCATGGTTTTGAATCTGTTGAGAGTAGACGCTGCCTGATGACGATTGTCAAACACTGACTGTAATTTTGACGTTCGTTGAGATTTAGTAATCTGTCCAACCAATGAGTAAAATAAAAAAACTATCAGTACCGTAACTCTGTACTACATTGTTGGTACTCTGTCGCTTACGACGTCGAGGGTTCCATTTGATCCGATCAACGGAACAGCTTGCTCGTGAAATTAACGTGCAAGTGGCTGAGCACTCCACAGACACGTATAAACCTTAACGTAGTTCGCGGGGATATTCAGCGTGACACAGTGTGACAAAGCTGACCCTTTGAATTACGGGCACAACAGAAGCAGGAAGTAAGAGTGAGAAAAAGTTGTGGTGAAAGACTACAGCAGGGTTCGCCACCATCCCCTGCCGGAGCCTCGTCGAGCTTTAGGCGTTTTCGCTCAATAAACACTCACAGCGCCCGGTCTGGTCATCGAAACCGCTATCCTATGACCGCAAGTCCGCTCTCCTAACCATTGGGCCATTGCGCCTCCTCTGTACTACATAAATGTGACTCAAAAGCCATGTCTATTCATTCATTGTATTGCTTCTTAACATTTTTTGGCACAAGGACAGTAATTTTGAGGAGAGCTAGATTAATCGATAGCATCGACACGATTCGGAGAATGGTACTTTTTTTTTATTATCACCGGACGAATGAAAGGCACTGTTGATGTCTGCGCTGTTTAAATTCAAAACATGAAATGGCAAAAGAAATGCCGCAAATCATTTTTTCGAACACCTTAGCGATCCTGTTGGTTCACTTTCTTAGTAAGATAGGGTTCAAATTTTGACACCAGGCTAGCAATTACGGGAAAGGCTGTGAGTCCATTACTCAACGGGGAATTTTTTTCTCGACACCGAAAAAATACAAAACAAAGACAAGCTCGGTGGATTTTGAACACAGCATGTAAAGACGGACGAATTGCCGCTAAGCATTTGTCCCTACGTGCTTACCATTTTAGAAGCTTGCCGCCTTAATAATCTTTTCTGTTATGGAGACAAGGACTGAAATTTGGGGGAGGGGGAGGAGTGATGGTTAGTCAATTACGTCGACCCGAGTACCTGAACGGTGCCTGTTTCATCGGCCTCGAAAGGAGAAAAAGTGCAATCGAACTCAACGGAATTTGAACACAAGACGTAAAGACAGACGAAATGCCACTAAGCATTCTGTCCGGTGTGCTAACGATTCTACCATTTCACCGTCTTAATAATAATAATAATAATAATAATAATAATAATAATAATAGAAGAAGAAGAAGAAGAAGAAGAAGAAGAAGAAGAAGAAGAAGAAGAAGAAGAAGAAGAAGAAGAAGAAGAAGAAGAAGAAGAAGAAGAAGAAGAAGAAGAAGAAGAAGAAGAAGAAGAAGAAGAAGAAGAAGAAGAAGAAGAAGAAGATACCAAGTTTTAGCTTTCAAATTGTATTTTCTGCGGGTCAAGAATTTGCGTTCCAGTTAGAATTGTGCTTTTAGATATCTCTATTATCTTGTATGGCAGGTTCATCATCAGGTGCCGTATAAATATATCTGTTTATCGACATATTTGACTGTTCCCGGCAGTTTATATTCAACGTCACATGACACATCTATTCGCAAAAGAAATTCGTTCGTTTCTTTAATTTTTCACTGCTTTTAGTAGACTGGACTGGAGCGACGTGAAAAAAGGTAGTTCTGCAGTCGGTCAATTATTACAATATAAGATCACAACATATTTCTGTAACCTTATGTGAGATTCAGATATATCTTTGAATGTGAAAATAACTTTGGCGTATCTATTCTTTCACTGTGTATAGATTTCTGTGAATTCAAATAATTATAAGTTGCATGAATATCTATCTATTGAGAACCTCTTGTTAAGCAATGTCTTCCCAAAGACTATTAATTACAAGGTGGATTCCTTAAGTTTTCAGACGTTTTCAGGAGAGACATTAATCTCAAAGAAGTATAAAACTCTAATCACGGACCAGGAAAGATCCTCTTACTTCAATGCAGTTGTTGTAACGCTTTTGCAAACCACAGACACATAAAAGGTCCCATGGAAATCTCCCAAAGTTTAGCTGTCCGGACCCAAGTCACAGACTCCAGCATGTTCAAAACGACAGCCCATGAGATTCTCTTTCATCCTGGGAAATAACAAAAAGTCAAAAGGGGCAAGATCTGGACTATAGAGCGGATGAGAGACGTTTTGGATGCTCATCTCTGTCAAGTAGCTTAGTGATTAAGGTATTGGACTTATGATCGTAAGATTGTGGTTTCGATTCTTGGATAGAGTGACGCGTTGTGTTCTTGAACAAAACACTTTATATCACGTTGTTCCAGTGTGCTAGGAAAGATGTGTAATCTTGCGACAGACCGGTGCCCCGTCCAGATGAGGGAATATATACGCCATGAACCGAAAGACCGGCCCCTATGAGCCGTTCTGACTCAAGAAGGAAACATTACACTATTTTACCTTTACTTTACCTATACCATCTTTGTCATGAAGTTGATTACGAGGATGCTCGTCACTAAGTACCCTGGGAACAAACTTTTCACGAACTTTACGCATAATTAGATCTATATTTTGTGTACTAACTCCACAATGAATGTTTAGTGTCTTTATAGACATATGACGGTCTGCATCCAGAAACTTGCTTATTTTCTCAACCAGGTCTTATCTTCTCACGTACCCCTCTCTCCGTTACCTCTCGTTGTCTCCTATCTCACTGCCATCTTTGATCCTCTTGTGCCAGTGAAAGATGTAATCCGTAAGCTTCTGAAGAATTTTACAAGTCTCTGTAGCGCTTTATCAAGTTTAACACAAACCTTTATTGCATAACGAGCTTCTAAACCTCCCTTACACTACGACCAGCATATTAGCTGTGACAAACTGTGTTTACAAGATTATATTGAAAGTAGTTACAGCCGTTTCTCGTAATCTGGAATAACAAAAGTCGATAGGTTAGCTTATTAGATGTATAGTATGACATACTAAAATTATAGCAATGTAGGATAGTTGTAACTGCATCTCCTAAACCAAAAGTTTACCACCTTCTGGAATGCACTTCGCATGATGTACACTGAGGAGTACATAGGCGTCTTATCGGCAAGTGTGTGTATATATATATATATTATATATATATATATATGTCTATATAGATGGCTAGCTGCAAATGGCGTTTGTAAGTAATAAAATAGCTAGAGAGAGAGGGGGAGAAACAAAGATAGAAATAATGAAAGAAAGAAAAGCAAAAAGGAAGAGTGAGCGAACGAGAAGAGATGAAACTTCTTAACCTTGAGTCATGGATAAAGGAGACCAGATATCGAGGAGTGGACACTATATCGGTTATATATTCCTGGAGGTAAAATAGACGTATTATGCAAAGTTAAAATATTAGCGAAAAACACTACCTTCACTAATTCAATAGCTACTGAATTAGCGATAGCAAAAACATACATACACACATATTAACCACTCGGTTAATGGCGAAATTACAATAACAAAAGAAGCAGGTACAATTAATATGTCAAACGCATCAATAGATATATTGTATTGGGGGAGAGGGCCAGTCGATTAGATCGACCCAGTAACAGCTGGTACTTAATTTATCGACCGCGGAAGGATGAAAAGCAAAGTCGATCTCGGTGGAATTTGAACTCAAAATGTTAAGACAGACGAATTACAACTAAACACTTCACCCAGCGTGCTAACGTTTCTGCCAGCTCGCCGCCTATCATTTATATAGATATATTATAAGCCGATGGATTTAAAGAGTGGTTTTTAAAACCTAAGGCCAATCTATAATGCGAAGCATTTGAAATTAAGGGGGGATAAATAGTGGAATGTTTAAAGTATTTCAACATTAAACAACCGTTGTTCGTAGACGACGAACGTGTTAAACTACTCCTCGATGTATCGGACGAAAAGCCGTATCTACAGGTTTAACTCATATACCCCTGGACTACTATTAATTGGTATACTATAACAACACAAGACGTAATATCACGTCCAACTCTCATACACGTATGCATACGTTGTCATATACATCAGTTTAATATAGGAGTGCACACAATCTATTTGCTAGAATCCGGGCCGCCATTTTATATGAATCAATTTCTCATATATATCTTATTCATACAGATCTTTACGTTCAAGTCCATTCAAGTCCATTTAAATGTATTCATAGATGTTATTGTAATATCATAATAACTGATGTTGCAACATTACAAATATATAAGTTTGTATACACACAGACAGGCACACACGCACACACACACACACACATATGCAACATTATGAATATATGTGGCTGTGTGTGTATATATATATGTATGTATGTATGTATGTATATCTGGCAATATATGTTTGTGTGTGCGTGCGTGTGTATGTGTCACTATAAGTGTATATACAACCAGTAATATATTTACACATATACACGTATATATATGTACGAATGTATAAATATATATATATATGTATATATATATATACATACATATACATACATATATATGGCATATATATATATATATATATATATATATATATATATATATATATATATATATATATATATATATATATATATGTATATATATATATATATATTTGTATATATTTGTATATATGTATGTGTGCTTGTAAGAACAGGGTCAAACATACACAAGTATATATGTGTATGTACCTGTCATAAATATTTTATATATATATATATATATATATATATATATATATACATATGTATATATATATATATTTATGTATGTGTGTGTATGTATAAATGCTTATACTTAGATACGTTTACATATATATATAACATATATAGATATAAACGTACAGACATGCTTTCATCTATACCTGTGTTTGTCTTTGTGTGTGTGTATATATATATATATATATATATATATATATATATATATATATACATACACACACACACATACATATGTGCATAGATATATGTGCGTGTTTCTGTGTGTTCCCCTGTGTGTACGTGTTTATGTATATGTATTTGAATATCCAAACGTTAGGTATTTATCCATTTATCTTAGTGCGTAAAATTCACATACGTCTCATTATTATGGTATATATTAATATAACTGTACCGAACTTCAGACTACCAGATGTAAATATTGCCTCTTGATTTATCCTGTATAGGACAAGCAAGATGGTTAACTAAAGAGCTAATTTGCAACGCTGTTCCTATATAATATTTAGCAATCAGAATCCAACAAAAGATTGTTGGGTGAAGGCTGTGCTTAATTGGTCAACGAAATTTCAAATAAGCAACAAGTTCAATGGACGAGAAGTAAAGAATGACCATACGATCAAGACCTCTGGTCTGAACTTTAGGTGACATAAAGAAAATGAAGAAGAAATGAGAAATAAGTAAAGAAAGGAAGGAAGACGGAAAATGTTGAAATGAAAATGGCGTCGTTTGTCTATAAACACTGCGCTACATTGCATTGCTTAAGTATTGCTCGAATGGCGTTCGAACTAATAAGAAATTCTTTTACAGGGGAGTAAATAAGTAAGGCGGATGAAAGAGCGGAAAATTTATCATTTTCACGTTGTGTTCCAATTATTGCAATTTTCAAGACAGCGTTGTCCAGCTTTTGTCAGTGAGTCGTGTCAGTTTAGCCTGTGCGAGGAACAAAAGGCGTGAAAAGAACCACTGCAACACCAATAAGAAGAACGAGAGGAATTTAGAACAATAAAATCCAAAACTAACAAAAACAACGATGACGACGATGACGACAGCGACAACGGCCATGATGATGATGATTATGATGATGATGATGATGATGATGATGATGATGACAGCAACAACATTGATAGACAATAACAACAAAAGTGCCCGAAAAGCAGGAAGCACTTCGACAATAACAACAATATTAACTACACATTAACAACACATTAACAACAATGCCTGCCGAGAACCACAACAACGTACGGTAATAATAACAAAACCATATTAAAAAAAAAACAAAAACAATATAGAAAAACAGCAATAACAACAATAACAACATCAACAACAACAGAAGTGGCGGGAACATAAATTAATTACATAAGAAGTTACAACGATAATAAATAAAACAAGTCAAAATATAAATAAGAAAACCAATAACAAATCGAATCAAAACATAAAAAAAAATAATAATA
>NC_142942.1:15662146-15667146 GCF_046866305.1 Octopus bimaculoides | reverse complement strand
AACATCTCTCCAGCATCAACGTTTACTGACCTACACTGATAATTCCTATTTTTATGAAATTTATTTATCTCGAGACTCCTACGTATCTAAAATCACATTTATCTGTTTCAGATTGTCTTGTACAGTTTTCAATGTTAGCTTTTTAAGTATATTGGCAACACCGGAATACAAAATCCTTCAGAGGCATTCTGCTGAATTAAAAGCAATAAGTTATCAAATAAAAATATAAAAAGTGCCAAATTCTGGGTGGAATATCGACTTCAGTTCTGAATGATTATCATTGATCAAGACCAGTCGTGGACTCCTTGTGTAAGGTACAGAAGCTCTTGAACTACTTTAGAAGAATAGAAAAAATGGTTAAAAAGCCAGAGAAGAGATACGCTCTCTAAGAATACAGATACACGAAGAATCTCCACTGATTGATTTTTCTGTGTATTTGATCTTTCAAAGTGCTGCGTGGTTGACAAAAATGTATGCTTTTCTGTATACAGGCGAAAAGAGTGAAATTTAATTGGGGAAGATTCTATGACTAGAGTGAGTGTTCCGTCAGAAGGCATGCTGAACTTTCAGTTTACTATGATGTCAGTGGATATTTATGTTTCTTTGATCATATGAATGGTTTGCTCCAGTGTTGTTAGACGTGGGATGCTTAGTGGTCATCGCCGTATCATTACGAAGCTTCGAATCAGTTTTACTTTGAAATGGCAACTAATATCCATCACTACGAGGTGGTATCAAAACGTTCACGGACTGGTTCTGTAGCGCGCCAACAGATGACAGCACACGGTTGCGTGCGCAGTGACAGCTAGCAGTGACTTTCATGAGTTTGTGTACCGAGTGACATTGCTGTGTTTACTTCGCAAATTCTGAAATTTGTGTTTTAGTGAACATGTGTATGCTGTAGCCTACGATTTCGTCATGGACAGGCAGTTGGAACAAAGAGCCAACGCGAAACTTGGGAGGTCTACTACAGAGATATTCGGGATGGTTCGGTAAGCTTACGGCAACCAGGCAATGAGTCGAACGCAACGTTTCGAATGGTACAGGTGCTTCAAAAGCGGAAGAACGCCCCTGGAAAATGATGACCGACCTGGAAGAATTGCCATGAGCGTCATCCTCGGAAATGAGGTATTGTGCATCGAGTATTCGGTCCCCAGATCAATCGAGAGTTGTACTACTACATTTTAAATCGTTTGAGGGATGACATTCGACGAAAGTGACCAGATCTCCGGATTGCGATGAACGGGATTCTTCACCGAACTCTCCTTACTCGTCAAAAACAACACAGTATCGCTTCATATTCACCCGATTTAGCACTTACGGACTTCCATCTCTTTCCCAAGATGAAAATGCAGCTTAAATATTGCTCTGTTGTCAAATTCCAGACTGAATGGCAGAAACTCCTCGACTCGCTTACGGAAAATGACTTCCAGGCCGGATTGCAAAAGTGGCAGGAACGTTGGAACCGGCGTATTGCTGCGCAAAGTGGCTATTTCGAAAATGTTAAGACGTAGGTAAATAAGCAAATATTCTGCTTAATACCACAGATTTGCTTGTCAATTGTTTGACCTTAACTAGTTAAGCATGTCCTTAAGTGGCTGATGATATGTGCATCTCTGATCACGAGCAGAAGTAGTGGGGGAGCAACATAGCCATGTGTTGCAAGGAATTCTTTGGGGTTTAGGTAGTTCACCTTTGGAAACATGGATGTTTAGTTCAACATCCTTAAACAACCCTTATTCAGGGATCTTTCTGTTTATCTATCTATCTATTTACCTGTACTCTGTCAATCTTTTTAACTACCTTTACCAGCCTGTCGATGCACACGCATGCGCGTAAACATTCTCACACATACATATGCGCGCGTGTGTTTGATGAAGAAAAAGACGTGCATAGATATCTTGAGAGGTTTGGAGAGGCAGTGCTAAGGTTGAGTTTTGAAGCACATGTATACGCAACCGGAACGCCAACATAGTTTGGTGTAATTTCGTATCTTGTAACGTCTTAGGAAAGTACGAGAATTCTCTCACTCTCATCCGCCGTATTACAAATTTGGAGCTAACGGATTGCACAAGTGAAATTCGAAACCACTCTAAGAGGTCGGCAATTTCATTGGCTGACAGGGATCGAGAAAAATGCGTCACACCTAATACATACGACCCATGATAAGCGAATTTCAAAACTAGGAAGGAAATGTTTGCATTAAGTTTTGGTAGGTCACTGCAGAAATGCAAAGCTGTCGTATAGGTATGCATATAAATAATTACTCACCTACCTGGTTATAACTCACTCAATAAGAACTCACTACTTGAATAGACCATAAACAAAACTTGACAGCAAAAAGGATTTAGATAATCCTATCAGGTGGTGCTATTAAGTTAGACATGGCCTGGACCAATCTTTGGTCGAAACATATCTAATTTTTATCTAAGATTTTATATATGTATATATAAATTACATATAAATAATAATAATAATAATAATAACATATAAAGGCAAGTATATGTATATGCATAGACACGTACATACATACACACACACTTGTTTACATATATTATCTCATTTGCACATCAACTTTCGATGTATATATATATATATATACACAGACATATATATATTTATATATATACATATATATATATATATATATATATATATATATATATATATATATATATATATATATACATATAAATATACACATACACATATATTTATATATATATATATATATATATATATATATATATATATATATATATATATATATATATATATATATATATATATATATATATATATATATATATATATATACATATATATATATTGTATTTAGAATATATATTTCAATAATTTAAAGATACACATGAATACATTCTTAAAATGTCTTCCTAATCTTTCCTTGCCTAAGTAATCATTTATATACAAGCCTAGAATTGTGATGCATGTCGGTTTTCACGTTTAGGACCGCATTCGAATACAACTAAAATTCTTGTGTATTTTTCCGTAATAATTTGTGCCATTGTATATAACAGCCAACTTGTTCTCTCAAGAACAATTGGCCGAAGATCGGAAACGAGAACTTCGACGTAACAATGTGTGAAACTTTTCCGTTTCCTTGGTAATTCATTCTGCAGATCTATCTTTTGCATTCAATATTTGCTTTTCCGCCTTTTGTTTACATGATTCTTATGTGAAAATATATATTACCCCCAAAACATTACTATTACTATGTAATAGTAATGAAATGCTGGCGATTTGTATGTGTGCTGTGCATGTGTACGGTTGCCCGTATGGATGGATATTTATACATGGATATATTTATACATACGGACATACATATATATATATATATATATATATATATATATATATATATATATATAGAGAGAGAGAGAGAGAGAGAGAGAGAGAGAGAGAGAGAGAGAGAGAGGCTCACACACATACACATAAATATACATAAATAATATATATATGTATATACATATATATATATGTGCATATATATATATATATATATATATATATATATATATATATATAGAGAGAGAGAGAGAGAGAGAGAGAGAGAAAGAAAGAAAGATAGATAGATATATATATAGATAGATAGATAGATAGATAGATATACCTGATTAAATTCTAGATTTCTATTGTAGAACAATAATATCAAATAAATGAGATGAATTTCCGTTTATCCATACAATAAAGTAAACTTGATACGGACCGTATTTCATTAATTGATAGCTATATATTACTTAATGGTGGAATTAAGCATACATACATGCGCACACACACACACCCACTCATACACACCCACCCAACCACAAACACACACACACACACATATATATATATATATATGCGCAGGCTTCCCTGTATAGTAAGAAGGTTGTTTCCCAACGACACGGTTCTATGTTCAATCCACTGCGTGACACTTTGGGAGAAGACCGTCGTGAGTGTATATATATATATGTGTGTGTGTGTGTGTGTGTGTGTGTGTGTGTACACATATACATGCATCAATATACGTATATGTCTATATGTCTGTGTGATTTTGCGTCTGTGACTCCACGACCGCTTCAAAGCTGGTGTTGATTTGTTTATGGCCTAGTAACTTATTAGTTTGGTAATAGGTGACCGATAGAATATATACCAGGCTTAAAATAAAAGTAAGGATTGGATCGATTCCTTTGATCAAAATTATTCAAGACGGTGCTCCTGCATGGCCGCAGTCTGATAAGTGAAACAAGTAGAAGATTTTAATCAAGATATGTATGTATGTTTATATAAATGCTATTGGTGAATTTATTTAGGCTACTTCTAGTAAAGTAGTGTGGTTAATACTGTACTTATAAGTATTTCTTATAAGTACTATTATGATGTACAGATCAAATATAGGAAAACATATGACAACCAGATGATGCAATTTATACCACTTGTTCCTTACACACGTTTGGCCACTAGGTGGCATCCTCTGCAGTGGGAGCTCATAACGCAGTTGGATACATATAAATAACAGCTCATCAGCGTAACACATTATTACGTTGTTTTGACACAGATTGCACGCACACGTACATGTGTATTTCAGAGAGAGAGAAAGTGTGTGTGTGTGTGTGTGTGTGTGTGTGTGTGTATGTGTGTGTGTGTGTGTGTGCACATGTATGTGTGTGTGTGTATGTGTGTTTGTGTGTGTATACCGAAGCAAAAATCAGAGGAAACACTGCAGACCGTTCGTGGCTGTGATTATAGTTACTGATATTCATATCTTTATTTCGGATTCCAAAATATAATTTAAGAATATGTTTTATCGGAAAGCATATCTCTGTTGATTATGTCATGTCTTAAAATAAATTTCAGAACTAAATCATTATTATATTCTGTTGAGAAATTTGATGAAGATTATTGTATTTCCAAACTGTAGAACAAAAGATATTTCACTTTTTAAATGTATTTTCAATCCAGTTCCATAGCCTTAACTTTTTTTGTTATTTGTATTG
>NC_142942.1:15654646-15657146 GCF_046866305.1 Octopus bimaculoides | reverse complement strand
ATATTTTCTTTGTTACTCTGTCACTCATTCCCTCTCACTCACACTCACTTTCTATTACCCCTTCTCTGTCTGTCTGTCTGTCTCTCTCTCTCTCTCCATCTCTCTCTCTCCATCTCTCTCTCTCTCTTTCCCTCTCTCTTTCCCTCTCATTCTTACTCTATCCATTACTTTCCCGCGTTTCCCATTCGCTTCCCTTTCATTTCCTGTCTTCCTCGCTAGCTCCAAATTGGCTACCTCAAGAAATTTAAGAAAATACACATTTTCTCTATCTATCACACTCTTCGTTCTCTCCCTTTCTCTCACTTTCTCTCTATCTCTCTATCTCTCTCTCTCTATCTCTCTCTCTCTCTCTCTATCTCTCTCTCTCGCTCTCTCTCTCTCTCTCTATCTATTTATCTATCTATCTATCTTTAAATCGGCTACAGGAAGGGCTCAAGAAAACATCGTTTACATCACCGCCCTACCATTCTTTTAAAACTGAACACGTCAAACACGAAGGTAACATCCAAGAATATATTATTCTTTACATAGTTATCTCTTCATTTGTATGCTGTACGGAATAAGATTTTTTAAATTAGAAACATTTTGGCTGCTACTTCTATCCGGCTAAGCAACTCTCTAAATACACCATGGTTGGCACGATAAAGAATAATATTTTTACAATACTTTTTTCTTCTATAATTTGTTGTGTTGAGTGTTAATGAAACACTAATGACGATATAATAATTCCTTTGATATAATCGTCTTTATAATTTCTATTAATTTTTAGCAAAATATTGGACTTGTTTCTTTTAATTTATTTTTGCCGTATTTATTTTTATATTTTTTTATTGTGTACTTTTTCACTCTCTTAAAATAATTACTAATATTATTGGTCAGTGAGTTAAAATATAATTTTGCATATTTCATTTTTCACTTTCGTTCCGTTTCGTTTTCTTTTTTTTTATTTTTTATTTTTTTTTTTATATATATTACTTTAATAATTCATTCATTAACTACTAATGCTTTCATGTAATTCTTTTTTTTTTATTAAATGCTTGTTGCAATTTGTAATAGAATTATTAAGATTTTTTAAAGTGGTTCTGCATGATGTCTAAATTATATAAAATAGCTGTTATAATAATAATAATAATAATAATAATAATAATAATAATAATAATAATAATAATAATAATAATGAGAGGAAGAAGAAGAAGAAGAACAACAACAACAACAACAGCAACAACAAAAACAACAACAACAAAGCAAGAAGAAGAGGCAGAATATGAAGAAGAGGAAGAAGAAGAAGAAGACAAGTAGAGGAGGAGGAGGAGGAGGAAGAGGAGGAGGAGGAAGAGGAAGAGGAAGAAAACAACAACAACAAACACCACGGCAATAATAATATAAATGATAAGATGATAAGAATAAGAATACGAAGAAAAGAAGCAGAAGTCACAATAACAGCAACAAGAACAACAGCAATAATAATAATAATAATAATAATAATAATAATAATAATAATAATAATAATAATAATAATAATAATAATAAATTAAACGAACATGAAGTCAAATAAATCAAAGAAAAAAACTAGCTTCTAACTATTTCGGGAATTCTTAATACACATTTCCCGTTGAAATTATTTCATGTTTGAAATCGAAATATTAAATTTTTTTTTAACAATTTTATTTTCAAATTTATTGCTTCCTGTTTTGTTATCATGGAAGAGGCATTTGTATAAATTATAATATTGATTTCTAATATAGGCACAAGACAGACCACAAACTGTTGCTGGAGAGCGGAGAAATAATAACACGTTCATATTGACAGCAGACTGCTGAGCTTGACAGGGCTTGTACTTTACTTTATCAACCCCGGTAAATGTTAAGACGAAATGTTGATACATCGGTAGGAATTGAAATCAGAAATTAAAGGATCATAACTGAACTCATGTGTGAGCGCGTATGAATGTGTGCGCGCGTACATGTTTGTTTACATTTTCCTAGATCGATGGAATCAGTGAAATATGGATATCCTTTACTTGGAAAAGGAAATAAGAGCTTATATCACAAATGTTCAGACATATCTATGTGTAGCATTGGGATGTTCTAGCTTCACGTATATATATATATATATGGGAGAATGTACGAAAAAAAAAACAACAGACGAGGACAGGTGGTGTAAACAACAAAAGGATGTATTAGTATGACGCTCGGGAATACGGAAAGTATTTAACGTTTCGAGCTACGCTCTTCAACAGAAAGAATACGGAGCCAAGGAGAAAGACATGGAGAAAAAAAATTGAATAGTGTTCAGTCAACGGTCAATCATATATAATTTTATTATATATATTTATTTTCTCTTAGTTAACAATTAACTCCGACAAAATAAATTGGTTAATAGATACCATTCGGTTAAGTTGGCTCTTATGTATTTCCCTGAAGAGAAGATTACATGTTTATCAACATCACCCATTCCTTTGGAAGGAACCATTTGTAATCTTCGAAATATATGTCGGAAA
>NC_142942.1:15644646-15649646 GCF_046866305.1 Octopus bimaculoides | reverse complement strand
CACACACATTCACAGATAACACACACACTCCTGTTACACCCGATGTAACGATTTTCCGGAAAGTCACTTTTAGAATGGGAAACAAATTAAGCGGAAAATTCCCTTACCAAAGAGATTTTATTTTTGTACGTTCTCTTTTTTTTCTTTCGCTGAAGAAATTTCTGACCAACAGAGCAAATTACCTCATAATAACTAGACCATTGACCATTGTAAGCAGAGCAATGGCCAATACAGGGTCTCGTCTGGTCAAACGGAGAATAACAAATGTAAATAATGGCCAGAAATATTTCTGATATTCAATATCGGATTAATATCGATCTAATTATATACATAAACGCACGCGCAGGCGTGGCTGTGAGCAGAGAAGCTTGTTTCTCAGCCAACTTGTTCCGAGTTCAGTCCCATTGCGTGGCACCTTGGGCACGTGTCTTCCATTTACTAATCTGAATGAGAACAGTAGTAGCCCGAGCGACGCCGGGTCATTCATATATATATATATATATATATATATATATATATATATATATATATATATATATATATATATATATATATATATACATACATATATATATATACATATATATATATATACATATATATATATATATAATAATATTAGGGACAAAATCCAAAATTACAGGTAAAAACTCAATTAAAATCAATTTATAAAAAAATTAAGATTAAATTGAGCTTTATATATGAAATATATATGAAATATATATATATATATATATATATATATATATATATATATATATATATATATATATATATATATATATATATATATATAACAAGCTCCTCTGCTCACAGCCACGCCTGCGCGTGCGTTTATGTATATAATTAGATCGATATTAATCCGATATATATGAAATATAATTTTTCTATATGTGATAGTGGATTTTCATCGATGAGTTCTTGAAACTTGGTTATTTTCCCTAAAACTATATATTTTATATTTATATATATATATATATATATATATATATATATATATATATATATATATACTTATATATATATATATATAATACTTGTCTGTAAACATAGTAAGGAGCGATAACAAGAATCTTTCCAACACAAACTTCAGACATTCGTCGGAAGAGATAAATTGGTGCAGAAAAGAGGCACAGTTAACTATGATAGGCGACAACTATTAAATATACCTCATATTACGATCAACTCGGGAACATTATGGCTGGAAACTTCATTAGAATCACCAATATCGTGCGCATGTGAGTGTGCATGTGTATACGTAGGTGTTTGCGTTAGTGTTTTCTGTGATGTTCTTAAGATGATTTCAACATTCTTAATTGTACAGCAGACATTTCTGTAATAAGGCAATGAAGTTGCCGAAGTCGTAAAATGGAACATCTCGTGTAACATTCGAACAAACTGACATCACCTTAATTAATGAAGCAATATTAAATAACAAGCTCATAGATGGCAATCAGAATCATTGAAGTGTGACACCATATGTCTTGTAGTAGAGATAAAGGTTACGGCCCTTTAATTTCCTGACTTGAAATACAGCCAATAGCAGAAGTACTTTTCATGATCCCAGACACAAAAATGTGTGTTACGTCTTTGATGATATCCGAACGATTCTACAACCCTGAGCTCATAGTACAAATCAGTATTTATATGAGTGACACATTTCAAATAGATATACACCTCCGTTTTTTTTTTTCTAAACATTCTTTTCCATGTGAAACCGCTTTTATTTTTTACCAAATGAAATTCCCTTCGACGCTGCTTTTCGTTTAAAAATTCTATAGGCAATAAACGAATATAATGCTTACATGATTAGATTTACAAAAATAATAATGATGATGTTGATGATGATGGTGACAACAAACCAAAACTAAAGCATAAAAAGTCTAAAACAATCTAGATACAAGAATACAAAACATTTTACTAATAGTAACACATGTGTATATACATAAATATATGCACATGTATATGTATATATAAATATATCATATATATATATATATATATATATATATATATATATATATATATATATATATATATATACATATATATGTGTGTGTGTGTATATATATATATATATTTACATTTATATATATACACACATATATATATATGTATATACATATTCTCCCATATATATATATATATATATATATATATACGTATGTACATTTATATATATATATATATGTGTGTGTGTGTGTGTGTGTGTGTGTGTGTAAATATGTGTGAATATATACATATATAAATACATATATATACGTGTATATGTATATATATATATATATATATATATATATATATATATATATATATATATATATATATATATATATATATATAATAGTATATGAAAATATTTAGTGGGACGAATGTACTTGTTTCATTGAGTACAATAGATCAAAATATGGTTTGATATTTGTCAATAATGTCGTTAATGGAATTTCAGTGTTCTTAATATTTGAATAGTATTTTGTCTTTATTGGCCGTTAAAACCAAAGTTAAAAAAAAAATATATTAAAAATTCACAGAAGTGTGTTGAACGAAATAGTACAAGAGCTGACATTGCTAATTAACGTACTATTGAAAATTCCGATTCAACATTCAGTTAAAAACTTGCTCATGTTTGCAATTTGAATCGCATGACATGTCTGTTAGTTCTTCTTGAGCCTTCAAAGTTAAAAAAAAAGTTCTCCTGTTCCATTTCTACAATAAATTAAATGAGATTTGATCTGGATCATGTTTGTAGTGGCCAGCGTCTTGTAAAATATATTGTAAAATATTTTATTTGTGGAATCGTGTTTCCATACATGATATTTATTCGATTGTGATATTCAGGATCGAATTAAAGTTTAAATATTTTTGCAAACAAAATGAACAATACATGAAATAAGTTTATCGTTTCTTCACTGCACAGCTCCATATATTTTTCGCCTTTCTCTCTTCTCTTTTACGTGATTTAGTCATTGTACTGTTGGCATGATGGAATACCACCTGAAGCGGATGTAATGAAAGCAGGACAGTCCGTCAAGCGATGGTGGGGCAGACATAACACAAACATACACGCGCACACACACGCACACACAGATCCAGTTACAAGGCTTTGATCATCCTGGGGCTCTACAACTGGGGCTCTAGTGGGACTGAACCCCAGGCCGCATGGTTTGAGAAGATTTCACAGTTCTATATTTAAGAGATGAGGAATTATGTACATTATTTATATTTGACGGATATTTGTTCTCATCTTGTTTGTTGTTAACACAACATTTCTTTCGGCTGATATACCCTCCAGCCTTCATCAGGTGTCTTGGGGAACATTCGAACCTGGGTGCTCATTTCTAAGGTATTTTTCTATGTTATTATTATTACTATCATTATGAATCGAACTCGGAATCTTGGAGTTAGTAGCCCGCGATCTTAACCACTACCCCACATGCCCGTGGGCAATTATGGAGGGAATTTTAGGGCTTATAAATCTAAAGTTTTCCTAAAATTTCCCCAAGACAACTATTAACCCATTTTCTTCCTCCTATTTTTTGTTATTTTTGTACATACATAAATCTTAAAATTCTTCTCTTTCAATGCAAGGCAATTGTGCTTCAAATCCTGGTCAACATTTGTAAATAGACATCTACTCAGAGTAAATTTTAATGAAATTCATGTTTGCCTTATTGCACTTAGTTCTGAAAAATTTATCTTACCAGTAATTTCCTGTGGTGAGGTGAGCAACGATTGATAGTAGTAGGTGGTTTGCTTGTAGATTTAATCCTGCACTCTCTTATCAATACTGAGCCATTGGTATATGCACCACACATTTATTTCATTCCAGAGCTGTTCCATTTTAACCATAGTTTACTTTAAATCAAACATAATCTTTTGTTGTAGATCATTTGAACGATCGGTAAAACAGTTAGTTCTTGTGTAGACTGTTTTCATACGAATTAACTGGGAAATTTCAATAGTTAAGTTACATTTGTAATGTCTGCCAATTCAATAAATTAAATTACAAATTCAGTACTTTCTCTAAATTTTTCAATGAATTACACAAATTAATGTATGAATCATTTATACACGGTGTTTCTTAATAGTTGAACTATTCCCGTTCAAAGAGGTCTTTCAATAAATAATTTCTGTGATTATGCGATGCACCTTTACATTGATTTACATCTTAATCTTAGGAAGAAAATTATCAATTAAATCCAATGAAATACGTAAAATATACTTAATATGCCCTAGAAGCATGAAAATAAAATTGTTGATCTGTTGTGTCGACGCCCCCAGGGGAAGAATTAGGATCTCCCAAGACATATAAATAGAGGTAGTCTGGCCGTGGTAGGAGTGTTGAGTAGCAGTCGAGTAGCAGTTGTGTAGCGGTTGAGTAGACATCATCCGAAGGTGCTAGATAGCAGTAGCTTGAGACATAACATGATCATAACCATATTTGAACTCGGAATGTAAAAGGTATGTAATCTAGTGACAGATGTTTAGTCCTACATTTTACTACTTCAGCCAGCCATCAAAATGGCTTGGTATTTAGCACCGGTTAAGTAGTTTAAATATTGCTTTTCGTTCCGTAGAATCGTAGAAATTACAATATCACTGAACAAAGCGAATTATTCGTCAACCGTGTTTGTTTTCTAATCTTTCATAATTATGTATGAGGCTAAATATAATACTCATAAATATTTTTATCTAATAAATGTATATTTATAAAAACCCTGTTCTTGTACATTTGAGAATTTCAAGAAATATCCTTCAAAAGAGAATTGCTAAGATTGTAATGCCTAAGCGGCATATCTCCTATCGAAATTATACATTCATTAGGACACTTCATAGATCTTATTTGCACGATATTTGTTCTATCTTTAACAGACCGAATGGTGTTTTAATGACAATGTCTAAAACATAATTCATATTGTAACAAATATTCCTTGTCCTTCATTTTTGTCCGGGTATACTTAGCTTCTACTTTTTTCCCTGCTTCACGTTCGTGCTTCTAC
>NC_142942.1:15637146-15639646 GCF_046866305.1 Octopus bimaculoides | reverse complement strand
CATATAGCTGCATATCTAGACATGCTTATACAGTATATATTTAAATGATAAACTTCTGGAAAAGTTTTACATGTATTTACAGTTCCAGTGATGGATTGGATCTGTATTCTTCGAATTAACTTTCTCCTTTCTGGTTTTGAGAAGCCTAGTTTCTCAAGATTGGTATTTAGGCAGTGTGTTACATATCCCAGGGCCCCCAAAATTACAGGTATAAGCCTGAACTTATAATCTGGATAGAGTAACTGCAGATTACACAATAGATCAGCGTAGGTATTGTCTTTTTCACTGATCTTCAGCTTTATGTTAACATCCGCTGGAAAGCTTATTTCCACAACTATGCACAGTTTCTCTTCTCTATCCCAAATCATTATATCGGGTATGTTGTGCTTATATTTTATTGAGGTCTTCACTGGTACAATCCACCACTACTTCTTTTTATTATGAGTGGCTATGTCTTCTACCATGTTGTGGGTGTCGATTCATTCGACTAAAATTCGTGAAGGTGGTGCCCCAGCATGGCCGCAGTCTAATGACTGGAACAAGTAGAAAACGAAAGATCTGTGTATGTGCGTGTGTGCCCGTGTTTGGGGGTTGAGGGTGTATATATACAAACACAGAAATACATACATACATACATTCATACATAAATATATACACTGGCAGAAACAATGCGCCCGTATTTTCATTTTTAATGTGTGCTTCTGTGTACATGTGTATGTGTGTGTGTGAGAGAGAGAGAGAGAGTGTGTGTTTGAGAGGATCATATTGTTGTACATATAAAGAGAGAGGAGTAGAGCGAAAAGAGAGAGAATGATAGACATAGAGAGAGAGAGAGAGAGAGAGAGAGATAGATAGATAGATAGATAGATAGATAGATAGATCGATCGATCGATAGATAGATAGATAGATAGATAGATAGATAGATAGATAGATAGATAGATAGATAGATAGATAGGCAAACAGACAGTTGAGATTTTACTATTCTTTGTTATTTAAATAGAATTATGTAAACGAAAAAAAAATTAACAATTCGTTACAAAAAAAATAATGACACGAACTTAAAATTGGACATTTCAACATCTTATTCTGTAATTCTTTGCCAGAAGAGACCGCCTGCCAAAGAATGTGACTTCAAAGCCGAGGAAGAGAATCACGTGATAGTCTGCGATAACAACGGTCCGGCAGAAAAAATAGATTAGTCTTTGATTTCTTGCTGGTAAGGAGAAAAAAATGGGCTAAAAAAGACCAACTAGTAATCTATTATGTTCATCTTCAGAATAAAAAAAAAAATCATTTGTAGTGGTAAGTATTGGATACGGAGAATATGAACGAGAGGGAAAAATTTCCCACATGCGCACACACACGCACACACACGCACGCACACACCTATATTTATTGTAGATTTATTCATACATATGAGTCTGACGGAATGTGGATGTATGTGTAGAAACAGACACACACATACACACATGCACTTCCACACAAACACACATATATATGAGAATAGAAAAATATGTGTGTATACTTCTTTTTGTGATTAAATGTGACATTAAATCACTGTACGATTTCCTTACCTATAATATACATACATATATAAACATGTATATATATATATATATATATATATATATATATATATATATATATATAGGGAGAGAGAGAGAGAGAGAGAGAGAGAGAGAGAGAGAGAGAGAGATGGATATAGATATAGATATACTCTTTACTCTCTTTTTACTGTTTTACTTGTTTCAGTCATTTGACTGCGGCCATGCTGGAGCACCGCCTTTATAGTGGAGCAAATCGACCCCAGAGCTTATTCTTTGTAGGCCTAGTACTTATTTTATCGGTCTCTTTGCCGAAGCGCTAAGTTACGGGGACACAAACACACCAGCACCGGTTGTCAAGCGATGCTGGCGGGTCAAACAGACACACAAACATATACTACACACACACATGTACAAACACACACATACACACACACACACACACACACACACACACACATATATATATATATACGACGGGCTTCTTCCAGTTTCCTCTACCAAATCCACTCAAGGCTTTCATCGGCCCGAGGCGATAGCTGAAGACACTTGCCCAAGATGTCACGCAGTGGGACTGCGCCTATATATATATATATATATATATATATATATATGTATATGTATATGTGTGTGTATGTATATATATACAGAGAAGAAGAGAACAGAAACCGCGATAAAGTGCTAGATAGCAATAAGCATATATATACTACTTACATATAAATATATGCACATACACACACACACTTATATGCTTGGTGGAGGAAACTGCAGAATTAGGACTCAATGTAGGAGTCTTTATAGATTTTTGATATTCTGAATTCTCAGAATATTATAAAAATTAGTGAAAGTTCGAGAGTTTTTGGCCTCTCATGCACCCCGAAACTCTTTTACGGTATTCTCGCTTTTAAACATTTTCATATTTATGCTACACTGTATTATATTATACTGAATCCATT
>NC_142942.1:15614646-15627146 GCF_046866305.1 Octopus bimaculoides | reverse complement strand
GCGGCCATGCTGGAGCACCGCCAGTGTAATCACCTTTTCAATGACCATTCTTATATGATTGGATTCGGGTGAAGGACAGGGTTCGACACTGCTAAATATAAATATATAAATATATATAAATACAAGTATACAAATATAAAAGATGAAGTGTAAGGTAACCAGAACAGAGTCCATTCATGACCATCTCTGCTCTGTTTACCTTACACTTTATAGCTGGAGCGTCATCCCCTAATTTAGCAACCATGTCATCATGAATATCATTGGGGGGGGGGGGGGGGTAAAGCTTTTCTTATGCACGTACTTGGTAACACCGGAGGCGCAATGGCCCAGTGGTTAGGGCAGCGGACTTGCAGTCATAGGATCGCGGTTTCGATTCCCAGACCGGGCGTTGTGAGTGTTTATTGAGCGAAAACACTTAAAGCTCCACGAGGCTCCGGAAGGGGACGGTGGTGAACCCTGCTGTACTTTTTCACCACAACTTTCTCTCACTCTTACTTCCTGTTTCTGTTGTGCCTGTAATTCAAAGGGTCAGCCTTGTCACACTGTGTCACGCTGAATATCCCCGAGAACTACGTTAAGGGTACACGTGTCTGTGGAGTGCTCAGCCACTTGCACGTTAATTTCACGAGCAGTCTGTTCCGTTGATCGGATCAACTGGAACCCTCGACGTCGTAAGCGACGGAGTGCCAACTAACTTGGTAACACCCCGATACCAAATTATGTCCATTCTCTAGAGACGTCGCCACTAGTTGCTTTTCAAGTCCCCTCAAAACGAAACGATTCAGTTATTATTAGCGGAAGTTCCAATTAACGAATACAAGATCTCACATCAATCCTTCCTAGTATGTCAATGAACTCTTCAGCCGCTATACTTATTTATTTTTTTTTAAATTCAAATCACGATAAAAGTAAACAAACAAACGAAGTTTGTTTTTAGAACCGTTGAGATGTCTTAGAAAGTTAAAGAAGTGATTTTTAAATTCTCAAACGCAGGATAATGCTAATGATATAGCCTGAACAGGATAAATTACCTTTATTTTGCAGAAAAAAAGTGTTGGCGGCCAGCTATGAGACTCGAACTCACACCTCGGTGATTACGCGTCGCGGTGCTCTTAGACCAATTAAGCTAAACTGCCCTCATCTTATTTTCTTATATACTTCGTTACTTTATTTATTTATCTGTCAGCGGCTAGATAAATAATAATACACGTATGACATTAAGCAGAGAATACATTTTGTTTTTCCTAATTCATATCAAATTATTTGGAGTCCGCTAATTTTGATAATAATAACGATGTAATAATATTCGTGGTTGTCATAATCCGATTCCTAATGTTAATCAGCTTAATACGCTTAACATAGTATCTCCGTTCCTAACAGCAACGTACCGTTCGTTCCACCACGACCACCATCAATATATAGCTACGACCTTTCCATACATATCGCGCTTTTCTTTTGATCGCATTAGTGATTATATTCAACATTTTAAATGTAGAGTTGTGCAGCGGTTCACTTGACAGTTTGCGGCGATATCCGCAGGTGTGATTTCAAGAAGGGAATGATATTTAATTTAACGGATGTAGTTTATATTCCCAATAATCCTGATAACAATACCACTATCATAGTGTTTGATTATATCAAGCAACTTCCATATATATATATAAAAAGAGAGAGAGAGAGAGAGAGAGAGAGAGAGAGAGAGAAAGAATGAGAGATAGATAGAGAGAGAGAGAGAGAGAGAGAGAGAGAAAGAATGAGAGATAGATAGAGAGAGAGAGAGACAGACAGACAGACAGGTAGATAAATAGATAGATAGTTAGATTAGCATATATATATTAGAAGGTTTTAAGGTGATGTACAGGTATTATATATTAGAAAAAATAACAAGGTACTCAGAGATTTGGATGGTTGTACATTTACAGATTTTTATTAATATATCACGTTTTTTTTATAAATCATATATTAGCGCTTGCATCTACTCTAATAGATTCTTCAGAGTGGAATAGATTCTTCTTCATGTATATGTGTGTGTGTGTATATATATATATATATATATATGTATATATATATATATATGTATATATATATATATATATATATATATATATATATATATATACATACACATATATATATATATATACATATATAAATGTGCATATATATAATAACGTTGTGAGCTCCAGTATGGTCGTGCTACATAGAATTCGTTAATTTGAAGTGTGCGTGGGTGTATTTCTGCAGTATGGAGAGAAATGTAAATATATATTGATGGATTAATGTAAGTACTGTCCGTATTTATTTATATCTGTATATTTAATATGCCTATCTCTCCAGATATATATATCTAAGAGTATACACCATGTGTGTATAAATCTGTGTGATTGTACGTGCGTGTCTGTGTGTCTGGGGGTACGGAGAATATGTCTTGTGAGATATTCGTATAGAAGACTTACATTTATACATATGCGCACACACATGTCTATAAGAACAAGTTATCACACGCCTACATAACGAAGCATGTGTTTATATCCGCTTTCATACATGTGTTTATATAGTCACATTCGGTCTGATGACCATACCCATCAACAAGATATATCATACACAGCAACAAAACACATGTTCATACCTACACATACGTATATACATAAATATATTTGTGTGTGTCTGTGTGTACGTATTTATGTATGTACGTCTATGCATATATAAGGCATATATAAGTATATATAAATATTGTTGCATACTATTAATATGAGTGTTTATATGTATATATATATATATATATAACCATCATCCCATATATACAAATAGGTACACAGATATTTGAGTATGTTGTAATTTTCATAAATGTGGACATATGCGCGTGATAGTGTGTGTATATGCACTTGATTCCACATTAGACACTTCTCCCCCACGACACTCACGTCCACCCATCCCACACTTAATATATATATATATATATATATATATATGTCTGTGTGTATGTACATATATGCATGTAAACATACATATATACATATATGTTTATATATATATATATATATATATATATATATGTATATATATATATATATATATATATATATATATATATATATATATATATATATATATATATATATATATATATCTTCTAATATACACCTATTCTAAATCCGTGTGTAGTAGACCGTTCTGATTATGACGTTTCGTTTCGTGTGTATGATGTAAACATAAAATAGTCAAAGTAACGAAACGAAACCATCCAAGCAGAAATGATTGGAGCATTAAATTCTTTTATATCGATTCCATTTTCATATGGGAATGATGGCAATGGATAGGATTGACGTGGAAAACCGGGATATTTTCAGAGCGTTTATTTCATAGAGAGAGACGACAGCCCTTGGGACGATTTGAACTTCGAAAAAGCTAGGATGCAAACCACTTTGTGAATGTGATTACTTCTACTCTCTGTTTTAGACAGTTGAGTCTGGAATAGCTGCAAACGAATTGTGATGGCGCTTGGATGTCTGCTTTGTTTGTGCCGGTGTCGTTGTGGCTGTTAGTTGGGACAACTGTTCAGTTCTTAGGAGAGACTGGTAATTTCGTTTTTGCTATGAAGGGTAGAGAACCTAAAGTTTCGTGCCATCGTCCTTCCACATTCTATTTATTTATTCTTTTATTTGTTTCAGTCATTTGACTGCGGCCATGCTGGAACACAGCCTTGAATGATTTTAGTCGAGCAAATCGATCCCAAGGCCTATTTTTTACGCCTAAGACTTATTACATCAATCTCTTATGCCGGACCGCTAGTTAAAATAGGGAGTAAACACTGCATCACCGGCTGTCTGTCAAGCTGTGATTAGGGAACACATACAAACACAAACACATAGATATATACACATATATATATATAGGAGGGGCCTCTTTCAGTTTCCGTCAACCAAATCCACACAATGATTTGGTCGGCCCGAGGCTGTAGTAAAAGACACTTTCCCAAGGTGCCAGGCAGTGGGACTGAACCTCGAACCATGTGGCTAGGAAGCAAGCTTCTCACTACATAGCCACGCTTGCTCCTATCCCAAAGAGAAAAAAAGAAACAACATGGATGGGCCTTTTCAAAATTTGAATAGCGAAGAAAGAGAAATTGATTATATAAGTTTCCCAAGCCCTTTTCCCTTTTTTTTTAACAGAAGGATAGCAATATTCTGTAATTAATTGCTCGTCAACAGTTCACTTATGATATTATATATATATATTACTTTTAATTTTGCGGGGTTGGGACCCAGCTCGAATGTCAAGAAATATTGATCGATAAATGCAGACGGAACCCAATTGAAACGGTTTAAGATGTTAAATTGTTTAAGATGTGACACAAAACATTGAAGGAAGGACGTACGAATATATGTACATACACACATACACATATACATACATACATGCATACATACATGCATGCATGCATACATGCATGCATGCATACATACACTCAGAAACAACCAAGCAATATATATATATATATATATATATATATATATATATATATATATATATATATATATGTGTGTGTGTGTGTGTGTGTGTGTGTGTGTGTGTGTGTTAAATTCACTGTCGGTATTTACATCCAATCAATCAAGAGACACAAACACACACATGTATGCTCAAAGGCCCACACACACACACACACATATGTGAATTTTAAATAGCTATGTGTGTGCGTATGTGCGTTTATTAAATATGTATATATTTGTGTGTATATGTGTATGTGTATGTACATACAACATACTGATAATATATATTAGAGTGTTTGTGAGCAAGAACATGTGGTTGGGTGTGTGATAGATAGCCAGACAGACAGACAGACAGACAGACAGACAGATAGATGGATGGATAGATAGATAGATAGATAGATAGATAGATAGATAGATAGATAGATAGATAGATAGATAGATAGACAGGTACACATACACACGCACATATATGTATATATGTATATATATATATATATACAGAGAGAGAGAGATAGAGAGGGGGAGAGACAGAGATGGAGAGAGACAGGGAGGGAGAGAGGGAGAGAGGGAGAGAGACAGAGAGGAAGAGAGACAGAGTGGGAGAGAGACAGAGAGGGAGAGAGACAGAGAGGGAGAGAGACAGAGAGGGAGAGAGACAGAGAGGGAGAGAGACAGAGAGGGAGAGAGACAGAGAGGGAGAGAGAGTGTGTGTGGCACATATGAACTCACATATAGACATATGCATATAAAATTTTCGTATCAATTTGACAAGAAACCAATCAAAGTAGAAAGTTCGAAAGTATCTGAGATATTGTATAACAATAATTTGCCTCAAGTACTAATGAACGAACTCAAATGAATCTTTCGTTTGTCTTCTGACAAACAAACAAACTAACAAACTAACTGACTAACTAACCGCCTATTAAATACACGCTTCACTAATCGGAGCCAGATTTAGATTGTTTATACGAAACGTTAAATGAAGCCGGGTCGGGTGACTTTCAAAACAAGATGGCTGAAATGCAATGTTCGTTCGTTGCGCTCCAAGACGCTCAACACGGATGGAAGTGATGTGTTATTATTGTACGGAATAATTAGAAAAGACGGTAAGATACGATTTTCCTTTATCATGAATATCTATGCAGACATGTCATCATGATTTATCAACAGTCATTAGAAGGAGAGCATAATCGGAGACCGTCTGGAGCCCAAATATTTATACATGCATTCAGTGTGTGACTCTATGTGTGTGTATGCGTGTGTATGTGACCTTGTGCACGTACGTATGTAAATAGACGTCTGTGTGAGTGCGCGTGTATATGTGTGTGTTTGCATGTGTATGAAGATGTATATGTGTGTATGAATGTAACTTTCCATATATATATATATATATATATATATATATATATATATATATATATATATACAGATACATGCGTACAAACATACATATACATATGTATAGATATGTCAACAAATTTGATGAATACGTGCGTAATTGTGTGTGAAAGATAGAGACAGACACAGAGATGGTCCCTGTGAGCGTCTGTATGCATGTGTGCATGTACATGCATGGGTGTGGGTATTTGTGTACGTATGTTTGTGGCGGTGGTGGTGGTGGTAGTGGTGGTGGTGGTGGTGGTGGTGGTAGTGGTGGTGGTAGTGGTAGGCATAATTTTTAGTAAATAAAGAAGAGTTATACGCAGAATGAAGAGACAAATGTTAAATATAATGAAGATAGCGGTTAAGTATCAGTTGAGAATTGACAGCAATTACGTCTATTTGCAACTACCTCAACGTATAGACATGCATGTATACTTCCATACACACACACGCAGACACACACACACACACACACACATATATATATATATACGTGTGTGTGTGTGTGTATATATATATATATATGAATGTATATATATATGTATGTATGTATTTGTACGTATAATCATGTGAGTGCATGTATGTTAACGAGTGCGTATGTGTATATGCATGTGTATGCGTGTGTATGTATGTATGCGTGTGCATGTGTGTATGTGTGTGTGTTTGTGTGTGCGAGTATGTATAGGTGCATATCTACATAGTCATGCGCATACATACGCACATACCTGCATATACACATAAATAATCCTTTTTTATACACACTCTACACGCGTATATTTATATGCATATGTATATATATACATATATACAAATGTGCGTATTTGTGAGAGTGCATTGCTTTGAAAACAATTCGGTGTTGTTTTCATTTTCATAATCAAGCTCTTTTGTCATAATTTGCCATATTTTCTATGCAATTTCATTTGAACAATAAATTTTCGAAATCCATCATTTCTTTTAACAGAAGAAATGAAAAGAAAGAATGCTTAAAAAGTCGCTGCCATAATCCCTCTGAACATATGCTTCACTCAACTATGACCTTAATTCTAGATTTTATTGTCTCTGCGGATTTGTCTTGGCGAAAGTATACTCAGCATAATCGGAACCGTGTCCCAAAACAAAGTCCTTCCTTTCCTAGGCTAGACAATATTTCAGCCCCTGACAGCCGCTCGCACGCTACGAAGCTCAAGTGAAGCCATCAGTTCGGTTCCGTTTACTCATTTAACATAGAGCTGCGTTTCCACGTATTCTCTCTTTTATACCACATCCTTTGAAATTTGGTTGTTTATTTAAGTTCTATTTGTTTCTTGTGGCCTATTTTAAGACATACTTTCAAAGTCTCATATATAATCGAATGTGAAAAATTCAAAGGAAACACTAGCCCAGTTAATATTACCTGTGTCCTGATAGATATCTAAAATGTTACCTGTTTAAAATTTTACCTGAAGTGATTCGATTGTATATTATGATGTATTTGTACGTATAATCATGTGAGTGCATGTATGTTAACGAGTGCGTATGTGTATATGCATGTGTATGCGTGTGTATGTATGTATGCGTGTGCATGTGTGTATGTGTGTGTGTTTGTGTGTGCGAGTATGTATAGGTGCATATCTACATAGTCATGCGCATACATACGCACATACCTGCATATACACATAAATAATCCTTTTTTATACACACTCTACACGCGTATATTTATATGCATATGTATATATATACATATATACAAATGTGCGTATTTGTGAGAGTGCATTGCTTTGAAAACAATTCGGTGTTGTTTTCATTTTCATAATCAAGCTCTTTTGTCATAATTTGCCATATTTTCTATGCAATTTCATTTGAACAATAAATTTTCGAAATCCATCATTTCTTTTAACAGAAGAAATGAAAAGAAAGAATGCTTAAAAAGTCGCTGCCATAATCCCTCTGAACATATGCTTCACTCAACTATGACCTTAATTCTAGATTTTATTGTCTCTGCGGATTTGTCTTGGCGAAAGTATACTCAGCATAATCGGAACCGTGTCCCAAAACAAAGTCCTTCCTTTCCTAGGCTAGACAATATTTCAGCCCCTGACAGCCGCTCGCACGCTACGAAGCTCAAGTGAAGCCATCAGTTCGGTTCCGTTTACTCATTTAACATAGAGCTGCGTTTCCACGTATTCTCTCTTTTATACCACATCCTTTGAAATTTGGTTGTTTATTTAAGTTCTATTTGTTTCTTGTGGCCTATTTTAAGACATACTTTCAAAGTCTCATATATAATCGAATGTGAAAAATTCAAAGGAAACACTAGCCCAGTTAATATTACCTGTGTCCTGATAGATATCTAAAATGTTACCTGTTTAAAATTTTACCTGAAGTGATTCGATTGTATATTATGATGTAATCTTTCGTGACCGCACTAAAGGAAGAAAATTCAACTGAAAAACTACCGTAAGTTTTAAGCACCATTTCTGTTTACTTTTTATACACGCGAAGGACCCAGCCCTGTGTCGGTTCTATGGTTTAATTGTGCATAATTGGTACTTATTTCATCGACCCCGAACAAATTAAAGGCAAACTTGGCCTAGGCGGAAACTGACCTCCGCATTTGAACTCAGGACATAAAGCCGGAAGAAATACCGAAGCATTTAGATCGGAATGCTATTGTTTTGCTCGATTGCCACCCTTAATGGTTTGGAATTTTTGCACAATTCCGGCAGTTTTGAAGGTTGGGGTTAGTCGATTACATCTACTACCCCCCCCCCAATATTTAACGAGTACCTTTATTATACCAACTCGAAACGGACGAAGGGCAAAGTTGGCCTGAGCGGTATTTGAACTTAGACTGTAAAATCCGGAATAATGAGCACAAAACATTTTTCCGATGCTCTACCCATTCTTCCACACCGGCCAACAAAGCACCAAACATAATAGTTTTATTTGTTTATTTTCCTTTTTTTTATTTTATTAGCGTATTTGTTTCTTCCTTCTTTTGATTGTATTTTACATGATCAAAGACATAACAAAAAGAAAAGGAATTGTTCTATTCACGATATATTTCTGGAGTTAAGGCGGCGAGCTGGCAGAAGCGTTAGCACACCGGGCGAAATGCTTAGCGGTATTTCGTCTGTCTTTCCGTTCTGAGTTCAAATTCCGCAGAGGTCAACCTTGCCTTTCATCCTTTCGAGGTCGATTAAATAAGTACCAGTTACGCACAGGGGTCGATATAATCGATATAATCGATATAATCCGTTTGTTTGTCCTTGTTTGTCCTCTTTGTGTGTAGCCCCTTGTGGGCAGTAAAGAAATAAGAAACGTTAGCACGCCGGGCGAAATGCTGAGCGGTATTTCGTCTGTCTTTACGTTCTGAGTTCAAATTCCGTCGCGGTTGACTTTGCCTTTCATCCTTTCGGGGTCGATAAATTAAGTACCAGTTTCGTACTGGTGTCGATCTAATCGACGGGGCCCCTCCCCCAAAATTTCTGGCCTTGTCCCTAAAGTAGAAAAGATATGTTTGTGGACTTAACATGAACTCTACAGCATTATCAACGTACACTACTACAATTGCTGCTGCTGCTGCTACTACTACTACTACTACTACTACTACTATTGCTGCTTCAATTATATCTACTCTCACTCCTACTGAGACCACGATGACGATTACTAAAGCTGCTACCAATTTAAAGACAACCTCCACAACTACTTCTACTACTACTACTAGTAGTAGTAGTAGTGGTAGTAGTAGTAGTAGTAGTAGTAGTAGTAGTAGTAGTAGTAGTAGTAGTAGTAGTAAACCTGATACTATAGTTCCCAACGCCTCCACCGATACTATCATTGTTACCGCTATAGCCTCTAATTCAGCAAAATTTGCGTTTAGAATTTGTACTTTAAACATCGATCATGAACAAAATAAACATGTTGTTAAGCTGCTGGTGCTTCCTCCTCTTCTTCTTCTTCTTCTCCTTCTTTTACTTCTTGTTCTTCTTCTCCTCCTTCTTCTTCTTCTTCTTCCTCTTCTTCTTCTTCTTCTTCTTCTTCTTCTTCTTCTTCTTCTTCTTCTTTTTTCTTCTTCTTCTTCTTCTTCTTCTTCTTCTTCTCCTTCTTCTTCTCCTCCTCCTCCCCCTCCTCCTCCTCCTTCTTCTTCTTCTTCTTTTTCTTCTTCTTCTTCTTCTTCTTCTTCTTCTTCTTCTTCTTCTTCTTCTTCTTCTTCTTCTTCTTCTCCGTCTTCTCCTTCGCTGGTTATTCACCCAACAGGCAATTAGGCCGTGTTTTTCGATAGTTTCTTTTTGTCATGGTCAATTCCTATGGGGTTTCTGTAGACTTAGCTAAAGAGGTCTGCTTGTTATTATATAAACACTCATTTGTGTTTCTGCTGGAAAGGAAAGAATATAAAAAAAAGAACAAAAACTGCAGAAAAAGGATAGAAATGTGATCTAATATATTTTACGTGTAATCTTAGAATAGTAAAGCACACACACACATACACCCACACTATATATATATATATATATATATATATATATATATATATATATACATACACATATGTATATATATATACATCTCTCTCTCTCTCTCTCTCTCTCTCTATATATATATATATATATATATATATATATATATACATGTCAATTATACATATATATGTGTATAGGAGTGCGTGCTTCTTTGTGTGTGTGTGTGAGAGTGAGAGAGAGAGAGAGAGAGAGAGAGAGAGAGAGAGCGTGTGTGTGTGCCTGTGCGTGTGTGCTCACGGTCAGATGTATGTGTGCTTGTGTGCGTGTGTTGAAATTTGGCATGTTTTTATATATGTCCATCTTGTATTGCACATCATTTTATGCAGCTGTCGCCATGCATCCGCAGACACCAAAGGTGCTGAATCGTTATTCTTTGATGCACATTCGTTCCTACTCTTCATGGAAAACATTGCTATTTCCAGTCCTTTTCTTCCTTTTTCCTTCTTACTCCTTCCCTATCGCTAAATAATTACCGTTTCCTTCTTTTATATTTCCAATCTCCCCATTTTACCGAAGTTTTCTTTCCTCTGCTTCACTTTCCGTCTATTTCTCTCTCTGTCAATTATACTCCGATCTTCCTTCAAATATCTGCTATTTCAATACAATTACCACTTATAGCGCTTCCCTGTTCATTTGCTCTTTCTCTCTCCCTCTAGAAATCTGCAACAGAAAACGAGACTATTTTGAAACACTGCTTCTTATGCTTCTGCGCACGTCATCTACCGAATGCCAAATTTCATTTGATTTTAATAAATCTAAGCGAGAAGGTAAACTTTTTGGGTATGAGTTGAATTTACAAAGAAATATAGCTTTATTTTAAAAGACGTTGGCTACAAAATATGTTTCCTGCAAATGTCGAGGATTAAGGATATCTACAATCACACTTTTGTTCTTAATTACGGATAAGATATACTTTAATCAAATTGACACCTTCAGATGCTCGCAAAATGAAAAAGATTTTCGATATTGGTATAACCCAGAGAGTTCATGCTCCTTGTTTTACGCTCAGGAGGAAATTGCTTTTGACGGACGACAACAAATGCAGTAAGCGATTTCCAAGCAATTTACGAAAAGTCGCAAACAACAAATGATGGCTATTCTTCAAATGACATTCTGCAATAGATCGGAGGCTTTCAATTTTTTGTTTTCCAGTACAAAATTGACAAAATACAAATAGTTTCCTACAGACAACTTCTGTCAAACGCATTTGATGGTCAGATCAATTTTGAGTTCTGCAATTCAGTAAAGTTCACGAAAGATATCTACAGTACATCAATACAGCTTCATTAGTAAATGACATTGCCCCACATCTCCTCGAAACTCTTAAAGCAACTGGCTGTGCTAAAACAGGTGATGCTGTTATACCCTGATCTCCTATCAGGCCAACTGATGTGTCTTTACGATTAAGAAAACTTCTGTTTTTACGATGATAAGCATTACTATATTCCTAGCGGTTCGGCAAAGAACCAATAGAATAAGTAATAGGCTTACAATGAATAAATTCTGGAGTCGATTTGCGCGACTAATGGTGGTGCTCCAGCATGGCCACAGTCAAACTGACTGATGCAAATAAAAGTATATATATATATATATATATATATATATATATACGACGGACTTTTTCCAGTTTCCGTGTACCACTTACCAGGCTTTGGTCGGCCCGAGGCTATAGTAAAAGCACTTGCCGAAGATACTATGTAGTGGGTCCAACCCCGGAAAAATGTAGTTGAGAAGCAAGTTTCTTACCACACAGGCACAATGACTATATTTTCATTTGTAGTTTTACGCCTGAATTTATGGTTTCCATCCATTTTTATTTTTGTTAGAATATTTTCGTTATTTAAGAATATCAATCATAAAAAATATTTACTATGTGCAATAATACGTTGAAAGAAAAGAAATTTATCTTCTCATTTTCTTAACCTTGAGTTTTCTTGCATAACAGTGTATTTGTTCGTACATATATACAACATGCGTACATACATACATATATACATACATATATACATACATAGATGCTTACATGCTTGTCTACATACATATATTAATATATATATTTACATATACATTCATATATATATATATATATATATATATATATATATATATATATATATATATATAT
>NC_142942.1:15594646-15609646 GCF_046866305.1 Octopus bimaculoides | reverse complement strand
TAGCATTTAGCCATCTATTTCCTAGTGCTCGAGGCATTTCGGGAGGTAGGTCTGGATGTGTCTATACCAACGAACAAAATTTTGTGGAGTGATAGCGTCGATGTTACACCTTGTGACCTCTTGTATGACATGTGCTCGCCATGCTTCAATGGTCATGCCGGCTTCTTCTGCAACTTCCCGGTCGCCAACCCTTTGTTGCAACTCAGCTCGAGCGAGGTCCCGCTTAACAGCCACCTAAAAGTCAGAATACACAATTTCCGTACAGTTAAGAAACTGCGATTAGGAAGGTAGGAGTTTCAGACTGATCCGTGGGTCGGCATCATCTGGGAGCTTGGCAAGAACGTGTAGCAGCGCGTTCTCATAGATCAAGTAGACGGATTAATCAGCTGGGAGAATGTGGCATTTGAGAATATTGCTGTTGATGACACGATGACTATGATGATTCTGAGGATTGTATCGCGGTGACAATGATGACGACGATTGTGATGACAATGACGATGATGATGACTATAACAATGATGACGACGATGGTGATAACGATGTTGAATATGATGATGATGAAGATGATGATGATGAGGAGGAGGAGGAGGAGGAGGAGAAGAAGGTGGAGGAAGAGGAGGAGGACGTCGGCGACGATGATGACGATGATGACGATGATGCTAATGACGTTTCCGATGGTGATAGTGGTTGTGATGATGATGATTATAAATAAGGCGATAATTGCGACGGCGATGATCATGATGACAATGATGATGATGATGAGGAGGAGGAGGAGGAGGAGGAGGATGACGATGCTGATGACGCCGACGATGATGATGATGACAACGATGACGACAACAACAACATTGATGATGAAGATGATGAAGATGATGATGATGAGGAGGAGGAGGAGGAGGAGGAGGAGGGGGAGGGGGAGGGGGAGGAGGAAGAGGAGGAGGAGGAGGATGATCATAATGATGGCGACGACGACGATGATGTTGATAATGAAACTGATGATATTTATTCCGCTCAATTATTAAAGCCGTAACACGGTCCAGAAATGTGTGTGTTTAAAGCATTTCCAGAATTCTGTTGACGATTTCTAAAACCGTAGCTATCAATTAACCGTATCAATTAACCAAAAAAAATTATAGTGTTCACCAGTTTTACATTGTTGAAAAATGGCGCCAGGTGTCTGGTGATAAGGTTGTGTAATTAATACAGACTAACATATTACTAAACATACGGCAGATTAATTGTTATGGGCGAATTTCCATTGAGGGTGTGTGCCGTCCCTTAGTTACATAGGTGATTACCTGTGTCTGAGTGAGCTATGTGATTCTCGGCCATGTTGATATTTCGTTGTAGCGTCCATGCTTCTTCATTTAGAAGACAGCGAAAATGATATTTGATGAGACTCAAGGGGAAAAGCATGAGAAAATAGTCGTCTTGGATTTTATCTTCATCCGAATTTGTTGAAACTGAAAGTGTGGTGTTTTAACTACATATCTGATGTGTGTATTTTTACGTACACACGCACACAGTCACACATACGCAGACACACACACTCAAACACATAAACACAAACACACACGCATACACAAACACGAACGCACACGTAGACACAAACAGACACGTACAGACAGACATACATACACGCATATGAACTGGGATATCCGTCGGTTGTAACGGTGAGTGTTCCAGTTGATCCAGTCAACGGATCATCTTGCTTGTAAAATCGAATTGCAAGTGGCTGAAAACTCCACAGACACGTGTACCTTTCATGTAGCTCTTGGGGAGATTCAGCGTGACACAGGATGTGAAAAAGCTGGACCCTTTGAATTACAGGGTACAATTGATTTCTGCCAGCTGAGTGAACCTGAACAACGAGAAATATATTATCATGTACACGGAGACAACACGCTAGCAGGTATCGAACTCACGACCTTATCCTACCCACTAAACCACCCTCTGCCCTGCCTACCCTATACACACATACCCGCATAAACCAATCACTATGATAGATCGCTAGCCATTACACATTCTTTTTTTCTCTCCGTGTTTCTTTCTGTGTTCCTTTCTGTGGAAGAGCGTAGGCTCGAAACGTTAAAGACTTTTTCACTTCCCGAGCGTTGGTTCGCTTATGACCCTGTAATCTAGAGTTTCAGCAAGGTACAGATAGGAAACGTACCATCACACATTTAAGATATGTACCGGGTCCATTATTCGACTAAAACCCTTCAAGGCAATGTGTCAGCAGGGTCGCGGTGAATTGACTAAAACAACTCAAAGAAATGATAAGGACGTTAGCACTGAAGAAATGAAAACGTTGAAACATTATTTTTTTTTATACGTTGAGTATTCTATGAAAGGAATACACACATATACACCCAGGTATTCATTCATAGACACACACACACACACACGCAAGCATACATGAACACACAGATACACACACAAAAAAATAATTGAAAATATATTTTGTTTCATAAATAATTTGCTCTTATCATTGTAAAATTACAATAGGTTCCTTAAAAAAACGTTACTCGAGATAAACTCTCGATGTATTTCTATTTAAATTAACTTTTCTTATAGAAAAGAAAAAATGACAGATAATCTTAAAGTAAATTGAAAATATATTTCATGTGAAAAGTAACGTTCTTATCATTTGAAAAAGAATAAAAGAATTAGTCGACATTGAATATCGGTACAATCATATATATATATATATATATATATATATATATATATATATATATATATATATATATATATATATATATATATATATATATGTATGTATATATATATATATACACGAATATATCGTTTATATATGTATTATTTACGTGTATGTATGTATGTATGTAGGTATGTATATAGGTACGTATGTACGTATGTATGTATATTGAGAAAACTGCGTGTGACGACGAAAGAGGTGCCCTTCAATATCTAGAGAGTGTTATATATATATTGAATGATACAGGTGGGGAGACTTACGTTCAGCACTTGAAGTTTCTGTGTCAACGATACGAAAAATAACGTAATACTTCAGCTGTCGTAAGCTTCATACTAGTGGCACCATCAATTACGAACACGACATCAGTTATCTTCTTGTTTCTAATATTTGTCCCGAAATTACCTCAGCTGAAGAAGTGCGAGGATTTTATTATCATTGACAGAGAAACTTGAAGATTTGACTTCAAATCTCCATAACTGTATCATTCAGAGTATATGCGTGTGGGGTGGGATGTCATTTAGTAGTTACGAACCAAGAGATGCTTTGTGTCCTTCAACAAAATATTTCATTTCACTTGGTTCCAGTCTACTTAGCTGGCAGGAATGAATAATACTGTTGGCATGGCAGATTACCCAGTAAAATTGTCGTAACTTCATCGATGCATTCTGCATTGTTTATATATCACTTCACTGTCTGTTCTGGGTGATTCCCTCTTGCTAATCAGTGGTGTACTCGACGTTGTTGTAATTTGAGTGATTTTGAATCCTATATAAACGAAAGATATGTATATACACGTACACCCGCACACACACACACACACACACACACACACACACACACACACACACACACAATCACATATATATATACATTCACACACACACATATTCAGGTGACATTGTTGCGATCCAGCTTTGAATAAAGTTATTTTACTGTACCTAATAGTCTAGAGTATCTCCTTCGCTTAATTGCATTTCATAGTCATGTGAAACTACCATCCTCTCTCTTTCTCTCCCAAGACATACATACATACATACATACATAATATATATATATATATATATATATATATATATATATATATATATATATATATATATATATATATATATATATATATATATATATATATATATATATATATTTCCATACATATATATACGTATATTTATATTTACACACACATGTATTTACATACATACCTAGATATATATATATATATATATATATATATATATATATATATATATATATATATATATAAATATTCGTATATATATTTATATATATATATGTATGTAAATTATATATATATATATATATATATATATATATATATATATATATATATATATATATATATATTTATAAATATTTATATATTTATATATATATATATATATATATATATATATATATATATATATATATATATATATATATATATAATCATTAAAATAATTTGTTGTCTGTGAGTGTTATCGATTTGCTACCGGCAACATTTCAACAATAAATGTAGAAAAACTATCAATGGTGTCGCTAACACAGACAATATGTGTTGGTATGCTTAAGCGACACCAGATAACCACCATCACTATCATAGTGTTTGTGTGTTTCTGTTGTCGCAATCGTACTAAGTCTGCCACCAATTTTACCCATCTTTAAATCACACCAACATCCCACCCAGAAATTTAAGGTTTTTTTTTTTTCAACACCCAAATATTTTCCTTAACAAATTATTCTATGAATTTTAATTACATACTTAGTTTTGTCAGTAATTGCTTGATTATATAATTTTATCATTTTTAATATTTACTTTTCACCATATTGTCTTAGTATATTATAATTTTTATCATTTTCGATATGTAATGTTGTCAAGCTTGATATTATTTGCTTTCCACTTCAAATAAATTTCTCATATACATTCACCTTTATAATTCTAGATGATGTTTGTATATTGATTTCAAATTTCGGCACAAGACCGGCAATTTCGAGGAGATTATATATCGACACCAATGTTCAGCTGGTACTTGGCTTATCGACTCCGAAAGGATGAAAGGGAAAATCAGCCCTTTTGGTGCTTGAACTCAGAATATAAAGACATAGTCTATATCGCTAAGCATTTTGCTCGGCGAGCTAAAGATTCCACCAGGTGGCTGCCTCAAGTTCTATTTTTTTCGCTTCAACTTATGATTGTATATAAAGAGCTGCCTGTGATATCCATCTAAAACGTCTCTTAGCATTACAAATATATTTGTTCTTTATTGAAGCTCAGCCAGTTAAAGTCATATTATAACAGAGTATGAGGCGGCGAGCTGGCAGAATCATTAGCACGTCGGAAAAATGTTGAACCTCATTTCTTCCAGCGTTTTACATTCTGATTTCAAATTCTTCCGAGGTTGACTTTGCCGTTCATACTTTCGGGCTCGATAAAATAAGGATTAATTGAGCACTAGAGCTGATAATATTGACTTACGTCGGACAAAATGTTCAGCAGCATTTCTTCCGACTCTTTAACTTCTGCTTTCAAATTCCGCCGCAGTCATGGTTGCCTTTCATCCTATCAGGGTCGATAGAATAAGTACCAGTCACGCACTGGGGTCGATGATATCGATTGGTTTCTTCCCCTATAATAGCTGGCCCGGTACCAAAATTTGAAACCATTCATAACGGAGTATAACGCAGCAAGCTGACAGGATCGTTGTTACCACGCCGGACAAAATGTTGAGCAGCACTTCATTCGGGTATTTACCTTCTAATTTCAAATTCTGTCGAGATGGAATTTGCCTTTTTATCTTTAAGGGTTGATAAAATAATAAGTAATCAAGCCAATAAATTAAGTACCAGTGAAGAACTGGGATCACTAATATTGGCTCACTCCTTTCCCTAAAATTGCTGGTCTTGTGCAGGCGCAGGAGTTGCTGTGTGGTAAGTAACTTGCTTACCAGCCATATGGTCCCGGGTTCAGTCTCACTGCGTGGCACCTTGGGCAAATGTCTTCTACTATAACCTCGGGCCGACCAAAGCCTTGTGAGTGGATTTGGTAGACGGAAACTGGAAGAAGCCCGTCGTATATGTATACAAAGAATAAACTCTGAGGGCGATTTGGTCGACAATAAAGGCGGTGCTCCAGCATGGCCGCAGTCAAATGACTGAAACAAGTAAAAAGAATAAAAAAAGAGCGGCATATAAGCTGGTAACCTGTAAGAATCGTTTGAACGTCGGACAAAATGGTTGACGGTATTTCTTCAGGGTCTTTGCGTTCTGATATCAGATACAGAATACCACACGATATTCGACAAAATATAAAAAAAAAAGAAGGAACGATACGTCTTGATCGATTGGTTTTCTACTTCTACAAGTCATAAGCAAGAGAAAGCATTTGCAAATATTAGCTATCAATAACTACTTCTGATGATGAGGTAAGTTAATGTTTTAAAAATAAAATTTTAAGGTAGTTTTTAATCGTTTTTAACCTTCATATCCACAGGAAAATAATGCCTGCTAAGAGTTTCGTTCATTGTTATGTTATTGCATTCGATTGTTCGGTTGTTACTTGCAATTTATTATTTAACATGTATTAACATTAAAAAAAATAATAAAACGAGGTAAGGTGAGAGAATCATCTCTCCGAGATATTGCATCGTTGTTGACATTTATTTATTATTGAACGAGTTAAATGGTGTTAATACTTCTAAGTACATAATTATTGTTGGAAATTTTTTAACATCGTTACATTTAGACAGCGAAAATATAGTTAAACTCCAACAGCTCCGATTTCATCTCCATCTACACACACATTTATGCTTTCTCTATCTCTGCTTGTTTGAAAGTCTCTTATTTTCCGTCTTATTTTCATTCTTTCTTTCTTACACTCTCTGTCTGTCCGCTCTCATCCACTTCTCTCTCTCTCTCTTCCTCTGCATTTCCAACGAAGACAGATATATATATATGTATATACATATATATATATCTATATATATATCTATATATATATATATATATATATATATATATATATATATATATATATATATATATATATATATATCGAAGTTAAAAGTAATAGATATTGAAATAAAATCACCATCTGTGTATCATATTAAATATGTAGATACCGTTGAAAAGTATGATGCTGTAGCTTTGTATTTTCTTTTTTTTTTTAGAGAGAGAGAGGGAGAGAAATTTCTATAAAACATGATGCGTTAATAACACAAATATATACCGGAGTTCTGCGAACATCGTTGGTTCACTAAGTCTATGAGAAAAACAGATGCATTTCTCCTTGGTTGCAGCTTATCAATACTTTGCGTCCGTATGATACATATTACGACGAAATTTATCCCTTGATATATAGGTAACAGCGAATACTATATTGCCTGACATTGACGAAAGATTCTCGGTTTCTAAAACACTTGGTAAACGCAACAGAAGGCACAGAGGTGGTGGTGGTGGTGGTGTTGGTGGTGATGATGATGATGGTGATGAGGATCACGATGATAGTGATGATGGTGATGATGATGATGATGATGGTTGTGGTGGTGGTGGTGGTGGTGATGATGAGGATGATGGTGATGATAGTGATGATGGTGAGGATGATGATGATGGTGGTGGTGGTGATGATGGTGGTGGTGGTCATGGTGGTCATGGTGGTGGTGGTGGTGATGATGATGATGATGAGGATGATGAGGGTGATGATGATGGTGATGATGATCATGATCATGACGACATTGATGATGATGATGATGATGATGATGTTGAAGGGAAAAATAGTAGCAGGAGCAATAGTAGTGGCAGCAAAAGACATACTCTGTCTAATGCTCTCTCTTTCCTTGTCTCTCTCTCTCTATCAGCCATTCATTCACTCTCTCTTTCTCAGTCTCTTTCTCCCCCCTCTCTCTCTCTCTCCATTATTATTACCAATGTTTACACTTTCATTTAAACTTGAATCCACCGCTTCAAGTAAAAAGTCTTAACACTTAATTCTACCAATTATTTCCCCGCAGACTTTAGGTCAGAGCAATTGGGACAAACGCACAACAATATCTCTCTCACTACTACTACTACTACTACTACTACTACTACTACTACTATTAAAACGTTTTATATTACTAATACTACAACTACTGCTGCTGCTGCTATTGTAACTACTACTGTTGCTACTTGTACCACTGATACTCATTCTTCTCCTCTTCCTTCACCTCTTTCACCTCCTTCTCTACCTTCTCTTCCTCCATCTCTCTGCCACCTCTTCCTGCACCTCCTCCTCATCATCATCATTCCTCCTCCTCCTTCCCTTCCTCCTCCCCTTCCTCCTCTTCCCCTTCCTCCTCCCCTTCCTCCTCCCCTTCCTCCGCTTCCCCTTCCTCCTCCCCTCCTCAGAGAGAGGCAAAGATAGAGAGAAAAACAGAAGAAGCAAGATGGAGATATTTATAACAGAATAGTGAATTATATACAGGAAAAAGATAATAGAGAGAAACGGAAGCACATAGTGAGATGGAGATATAAGAATCGAGAGAGAGAGAGAGAGAGAGAGGAGACAATGGGATGGCGGAGAAAGAGAAATAGTGATATATCAGAAGATGGATACGGTAAAGTTGAAAGAAGGAAAAACAGAACGAAATAAACGAAGAAGAATTAATTACACATTGACAAATGGAATCAGAGCGCCAACTTTCCATCATGCATCCAACTGCCTATTAATGTGCGGATGGTTTATACGGAACCTATACTGGAATATTTATGAACCTGGAAGTGTTTACACACATACATATATGCGCATTTTCTTCTTCTTCTTCTTCTTCTTCTTCTTCTTCTTCTTCTTCTTCTTCTTCTTAGTGCTCTGAGTGCTCTACACACACACACGCACACACACACACACACACACACACACACACACACACACACACATATATATATATATATATATATATATATATATATGTCTGCGTGTGTTTGCTCTCACTCCACCACATAACAACCGATGTTGGTTTGTTTGTGACCCCCGTCACTTAGAGGTTCAGTAAGAGTCAGATTATAGACTAGGCTTTACAAAATGGGTCAGATTTGTCGCACTAAATTCCTACTTTGGCGCTCCCCATACAATTTTGCACGCCGTGCTGACGATTCTGTCAGATTGCCGCCTTACATTCATGATATATATGTACTTCTGTTTCGTTTACTTTCTTTTACTATAGTAGTAGTAGTAGTAGTAGTGTATATCCGTCGGTTACGAGACACCATGGATCTGCGCCTGTAGAAATCGTGTCAGCTGTTGATGGCTGGGCAGCGTCTATTGTGGCTGTACAGGCCCACACGGGAGTGGCACTCCTGCATACAGCGAGTGCATTTGAAGGAGCTTTCTGCCGCCAGTACTAGCTTTTCCTTCTGCCGTGTGCGCTTTTGTTTCATGGCGAATTCGTATTTATCTTCCGATCGCTTCGTCCTCCTTTCGCAGTATTTGTCTGCAGTCTGGGCGATTTATTTGCAACACCAACTCCCATCTCAGGACGTCCAAATCAGGCGACTTCATATCTTTCTTACTAAATACTCAACAAAAAAGAAACGTAAGTAAATTAATTCATAATATAGACTGTTGTATAAATAATAAGCTAAACTATTACCAACATTTATTTATTTATTTAAAACACTTTCTGAACAACGCAAAAAGGACATTTAGGAAAAAAAGGGATAAAATGAGATTTTAAAATTCCTGGTAATGAGCAATTGCTTTCAATAAAATTTAGATTTATGATTAAACTGTAATTTTTTATCACATTTCGAACGTGCTGGTTGATATCTTTATATTTCTTATTTTCGTTAATGTCTTTTCCTTCGATCTTGTTTCATTTTTGTTTTGCAAAATGGTTGTGATCAAATATACACAGTAACAGAATTAAATTTCGTTTGATATACGAGTTATATTCATTGCTATCTCTCCTGTACTTTTAGGTACTGTTTTAGTTACATTTTTTTACGTCACATGATATAGAAAGCCAGCTCAAAGCCTTCCTGTGACCACCTGCCATAATATTCGTGTATGAGATGTTTTGGAACAGCCGTTTTGGCGCCGCCTAGTTAGCGTCAATGATTCGACACTGACTTATTTGATATCAGATCTTTTGTTTTTCTCTCCCACATCTTTCTCTGTCTCTGTCTCTATCACTCTCTTACTCACTCCCTCTCCCTCTATTTATCTATCTCTCATTCTCTTTCTCTATCTCTCTCTCTCTCTCTCTCTCTCTCTCTCTCTCTCTCTCTCTCTCTCTCTCTCTCTATTTATCTATCTATATATCTCTCATTCTCGCTTTCAGTTTATGTGTGTGAGCATATCTTGCTTTTTGGCTCCAGTGTCAAAACGTCTTGTTATCAAAACCGGTTCTATGCGCAGTCAAACGTGCCAATTCAATAACGCCTACACAGCGACACCCGGCCATCTCCTTTCGATGATATACCCACTAGACTCACTTAGATGAGAAGAATTACCCTTTTCCGTGAGGGCAACTTCAACTGAAGTAACAAAAACATTTTAGTCTGGAACTAGAAAAAAGCAAACACAAACTATTGACATTTTCGCTTAACTTGGACGCTGGCGCCGAATCTATGTCTATGGCGTGTATCTATGTCTTTTTTGTCACATAATCCTAGTAAAACCTGGAGTCTCATGTGACTATTGAGCACTAATCGCAAAGCGTCAGCGCTTGGTACTTGAGGTGTACAAGCGTTTTTCACCATAACCGGAAGATATACCGGTAGCTCTTTATGGAGACATCATTTGAAATCTATCATTTCATCTATTGAAAGTCATATGACGATGGAAGTATGGCTTCAGTGTAAACCCAACCAGTCGCAGACGCACGATTAAAAAGCAACGGGACTAAATAGTCTTCTGAGAGGTTATGGACAGAAAGTCAGAAATGTCATTGAGAACGAGGAAACACAAAGACAGAGCAATCATCTTTGAAGATTGAGACGCCACCATGTTTTTTTTGTTGTTTTTCATGTGTACAAGGATATACAACTGCCGCAGAAAATACAGCTTACACATCAAATTAGTACTTTGACGAAGAAATCGAAATTCCAATCATAATATTGGTTTACGAGCAATTCCAATCCACTTTGAAAATATTGTATGATATTGAAAAAGATATAAAAAGATATAAACATCATTATTTAACGTACCTTTAAAAACCACAAAGTTTCAACCAACTTTATTCCAGTATAAAAATTAAAAACCAAAAAAGAAATTACAATTCTAATCGTTATAGTTCTATTGCTTAATATAACATAAACCGTTATTTAAATTTTTTTATAACATTGAGTGTCTTTTCATTAATATTTTTTTTTTAGTTTTGATTTTATTATTAGAATGTATTTTTACACGGTCAACACATAAGTAAAGAATACCACATTACTGAGGTCTTAAGAAATAATTCTCGGTGCAAAGCACTTATTATTATTATTATTATTATTATTATTATTATTATTATTATTATTATTATTATTATTATTATTATTATTATCATTATCATTATTATTATTATTATTATTATTATTATTATTATTATTATTATTGTTATTGTTATTATTATTATTATTATCATTATTATTATTATTATTATTATTATTGTTATTATTATTATTATTATTATTATTATTATTATTATTATTATCATTATTATTATTATTATTATTGTTGTTGTTATTTTATTATTATTATTATTGTTATTATTATTATTATTATTATTATTATTATTATTATTATTGTTGTTGTTATTTTATGATCATTATTATCAACGTCGTCGTTATCGTCTTCATCGTTGTCATCATCCTCTACAACGCCACTGTTATTATTATTATTATTAGTGGTAGTAGTAATGGTAGTGGTGGTGGTGGTGGTGGCGTTGGCGGTCATGTTGGTGGTTGTAGTAGTAGTAGTAGTAGTAGTATGAGGAGGAGGAGGTGTAGTAGTAGCAGTAGTAGTAGTAGTAGTGGCAGCAGCAGCAGCAGCAGTAGTAGTGGTAGTAGCAGTAGTAGTAGTAGTAGTAGTAGTAGTAGTAGTAGTAGTAGTAGTAGTAGTAGTAGTGTTGTTGTTGTTATTGTTATCAATATTAAATACCATGTAGAAATATGGGAATGTATACGAAAATAATGCCGTTGAATGTATACAAACAAAAACAACAAAATGTAAAAATATTTAACAAGTTGGTCTGTATATTTTCTATTATTCAATTACATTTCCAATTTTGTTTTAGAATATATTTTATCGTTATTGTATGTGTGTGAGTGTGTGCGTGTCTGTGTGTATATGAGTGTGTGGGTGTTTCTGTATGTGCGTGCCGATGTGTACTGTGTAGGGTATACGAACACACAAATATATATAAATATGCATATATACTTACGTATACATAAGAATATATATATATATATATATATATATATATATATATATATGTATGTATGTATGTATATATATATATATATATATATATATATATATATATATATATATATATATATATATATATATATGTATATATATATATATATATATATATATATATATATATATATATATATATATATATATATATACATACATATATATACATATGCATATATATATATGCATATATATATATACATATATATATATGAATATATATATACATATATATATACCTATATGTATATATGTATATATATATATATACATATATATATACATATATATATATATATATATATATATATATATATATATATATATATATATATATACCTACATACATACGTACATACATATATATATATGCATATCATATAAATAAACCTTTAAGTATATATATATACATCTGTATGTATGTACCTATGTATATATATATATATATATATATATATATATATATATATAATCTTATAGCAGCACACACCAATGCATATATATATGTGTGTGTGTGTGTGTGTGTGTGTGTCTGTGTGTGTGTGTGTGTGTATGTGTGTGTGCTTATGTGTCCGTGTGTTTACATGAATGTATATTACATAAATGGACTTCTACAAGTTCACACACATACACACATACATTTATACATGATGAATTTTCCAAATTATTCTTTTTATATCATCTTTTAAAACGTAACATTATGCTTCTACACTAATCAAATTATGACAAAACAAATACACGCACACAACACACATATATATAGATATACATATACGTATATATATATATGTGTGAAAAAACATATAAGCTGAGCGTAAATATTTCGCCATTTTTTACGAAAAAAAAAATTACGACAATACATAAATTTGCGAAAACTAGAGGAGGAAATAAATAGAATAAAAATTTGTCCTCGAAAATATATTGTAATTATTTTCAGAAACAGCCATTTTTGTATTTTATAGTTTGAATTAAATGGGGAAAAATTTGAAATTGAATTATAAGGTTGTACAGCTTGAAAACGAGTAGATTTCGATATTAGTATGGAGTAATTATTAACATTTATTGCTACTTTGTAAAAAGAGTGGTTGAGGTGACGCGTTTTGTTATTTGTTATAAGTGCGTGTAAGTAATTTTGTATTTGTGGGAGTATTTGTGTGCGAGTCCCTGTATGAACGATTGTATGTATGTATGGGTATATGTATATGTATATATACACACACAAGCACACATATACATATACATAGATATATATATATATGAGTAATATACATATGTATATATATATACATATATTTTGACTTGCGTGTGCGTCTGCATTTCCTATGTATAGTCCCAAGTAAGCTCTTTAAACTAAAGTGAATATATGTATATATATATATATATATATATATATATATATATATATATATATATATATATATATATATATATATAGACGTATACAGAATCACACACACACATTGCAATTTATATCTATGTAATTTTCTCGTAACTGTAAAAAAGTGATGATAATGACGTGAAGGAAGCGGAGGAGGAGGCGGAGGAGGAGGCGGAGGTGGAGGCGGAGGTGGAGGCGGAGGAGAAGGTGGAGGAAGAAGAAGAGGACTGTGTCGACGTTTTCGATTCGATGATGGTGATGGTGGTAGCTTCGGTTGTAGTAGTAGTATTAGTAGTGGTGGTTGTGGTGGTGGTGGCGTAGGTAGGGGACTTGTTGGTTTCCAGTGTAGCAGCATTTTCCTACGTGCAACTATATATTCTGAATTGAAAACAAATTCCTCCTTTACCAAACTTACTCGAGGCATAATCCTTAAGGCCAAATTCTTTCCAGAAGCTATTCTGCTACTTCAATTCAAATTGCAGCACGAGGAATATCTACTGGAACCACCACCACCGCCCTCCCCACCACCACCACCACCACCACCACAACAACAACAACAACAAGAGCTCAATGGTAATAATCCTGTTGATGAGATGGATGGTGATGGTAGTGGTAGCAGTGGTGATATCGATAGCGGAGGTGATGACGATTGTTATACGATGGCGTTATTGCAATTGTGACGGGGTTAGTTAGCCCATATTTCTTCGTAGGGATCATAAGGGCCGGTTTCCTCGTTTTTCTGGTGTTTACATCCCTCCTTGAATGGGACTCCAGTCTGTTGAAGAATTACTCATTTTTTTGCCAGCTATGTGGACTGGAGCAACGTGAAATGAAGTGTTTTGCTCAAGAACACAATGAATCACCCGGTCCAGGAATCGAAACCACAATCTTACAGTCATGAGTCCAACGCCTTAAGCACTAAGCCATGCACCTCCACGGTGATGGTAATAGTTAATATTGCTTAAGGCGGCGAGATGGCAGAAACGTTAGCACGCCGAGCGACATGCTTAACGGTATTTCGTCTGTCTTTACGTTCTGAGTTCAAATTCCGCCGAGGTCGACTTTGCTTTTCATCTTTTTGGGAGTCGATAAATTAAGTATCAGTTGGATACTGGGTTGCGGTAATCGACTTGTCCCCTCCCCAAACATGTCGGGTCTTGTGCCTAGAGTAGAAATGGATAATTAATATTGCTTATTATCACAATGTACTTTCCCAGCCCTCGGCATCTCATGGAATTGTTAGGGTTCTATCTTGAAATTAGTCACTAGTCTTACACCAGCCTTCTTCATCTGTTGTGATTAAGTACCAGAAATCCGGTCTTTGTAGATGTCTAGCCCTTATACTGATTGACATTTCTGCCCCCATTTTCTTTTTTTTTTTTTCTTTTTTCATCTGTCCACCTCTCTTTATTTCCGCACTTCCACTCCTTCAAGAATGGTCTTAAAGAAGCCACTGTTTCT
>NC_142942.1:15579646-15584646 GCF_046866305.1 Octopus bimaculoides | reverse complement strand
TAATACACCTCCACAATAATTTTGTTAGATAGGACTTTCGGTCGACTGGTGCGTCAGCAAGCTGGGGAAAATAGAATAAAATAAAATGAAAATTATTGTTAATGGTGCTTCTCTCTACGAAATTCCGGATTCCATATCATTTGTCGCATTATCGCAGACTTAAAAAGAAAAAAATACAGCAAAAAGAAATAGAACTTGTTTCAACGTGCCGACACACGCGTAAGTTTTTCCTCGCTAATTTCAAAGAGAACATTTTGATGCTTGAGGGCTGACAACAAAATCAAACGCTCACACCTCCAACATATAAATTCATTTCTTTATTTCAAACACGCTGAAGGGTTCGATCGCTCAATCGATCGACGAAAAAACTGATCGAAATAAACAGCTGTTCGGACTGATAACCTTCCCTTTCTCTCTATATATTTCTATCTATCTATCTATCTATCTATCTATCTATTTATGTATCTCTATTTATATCTCTGTCTCTCTATATATATCTCCCTCTCTCTCTCTCCTCTCTCTCTCCTCTCTCTCTCCTCTCTCTCTCTCTGTGTCTCTCTATCTCTCTCTCTCTCTCTCTCTCTCTCTCACACACACACATACACACACACTCTCGTTCACTCTTGTTATATCTCTTTCTTTTTCTAACTTTATTCAATAAACATTGTTTGGGTGGGCGGATTATACCGACCTAGCCAAGGTAACTCAGTTTAAGTACGTAATTCAACGAAATCTTAATTACACACACACATATATATATATATATATATATATATATATATATATATATATATATATATATATACTTCGTCGGTTGCGACGACGAGTGTTCCAGTCGATCCGATCAACGGAACAGCCTGCTCGTGAAATTAACATGCAATTAACGTGTAAGTTGCCAGTAAGCGTTCGACGTTTTGTCTACTCACATCGACCCAGACGTGCTTACCTTGTTGCCAGCTACATATAAGTTTCATGCTCGGGTAATATAACAATCGCACAAGCTTGTATGGCGTGCTGTGTCTTATCCGTTGCGCTATCGTTAGCTTTTTAGCCTGTATGATCGCACGCAATACAAGCCTAACCGGTTTCTATAGTATCCAAACACGAAATCTATTATAACTTACTTACAAACATGTATGTGTGTGTGTGTCTGTGTGTTGTGCGTATATGTGTACATACATACGTTCGTATGTATTTATATACAGTAGTCGTTTACCATATCGCGGTTCACCTATCGTGATTTTTCATTTGAGCTTACGTCGATTCTGTTGTGGTGTTGTTTTGCAATTATGATAAAATAAATATATACTAATTATAAAAATAAAATAAAATAAATATATATATATAGTACTTTTTCTACTTCACGGATTTTCACCTATCGCAGGAATTAAGTCGGGTCAAATAACACAAGTTTTATAATATGACCAGCAGAAATTGGTGGGGGGTGGGGTAAGTCGATTACATTGACCCCAAAATGAAAGTCGTACTTATTTCATAGAAAGAGGAAAAGACAAAGACAACTTCGTCGGATTTCGAACTCAGAAAGTGAAATGGTTCCCGCCTGCCAACGGTTCTGCCAGCGCACGGCCCAATTTATCGGTAATAATAATAATGATGATGATAATAATAATAATAATAATAATAATAATAATAATAATAATAATAATAATAATAATAATAATCATCTGAAGAATTAAAGGAATCGTTCTTTAGTTTATTCATATGCAAGTACAGGAAGTCTTCAAATATTTCGAGGAAATGAAATGAAATGAACTGAAATAAAATTAAATAAAATAAAGTGATGTAAAATATTTATATGATTACATTTAAGAATTTTTCGAGCAACGCTTCAGAATGCTTGTACAACTACTGTATGTATGTATGTATGTATCTATGAAAGTATTTGCGTATGTAGGTACATATGTATATATATATATATATGTGTGTGTGTGTGTGTGTGTGTGTGTGTGTGTGTGTGTGTGTGTGTATAGATATGTATAAATATATATATATATATATATATATATATATATATATATATATATACATACATATATATATATATATATATATATATATATATATATATGTTTATATATGTATGTATATGTATGTATGTATGTATGTATGTATGTATGCATGCCATTATGTATTGATTTATGTATGTACTTATATATGTTTATATGTACGTAAGTACGTGTGTGTTTGTGTATGAGTATGTGTGTTTGTATGTACATTTGTGTATATGTATGTATTTATTTATTTATGTAAATATTTATATATGCATGTATGTATGTATGTATGTATATAAGTAATAAAACCTCGAGAAAGAAATTTAGTGAAAAGATGCTGTGTGTCTTTGTACCAGTTCCGCCATCTTTTGCTGTCATATCTGTGTATTTGTTCAACACAGAATAATGTCACAGATTCAATCAACCTTGTTTGATATAATGTTGATTATATACAGAAACCTCTCTCTCACACACACACATACACACACACACACACACACACACACACACACACACACACACACACACACACACACGCACACAAGCTTAACACTCAACACACACGAACATTGACACAAAGACAAAACGTGCGCATAGGCATATACATACACAGGGACGCAGCAACGCCGAGATTCGCATAAATATGTTTATTAGACGATATATGTTTGATCTCACCGTATGCAGGCTTGGCCTGTTCAATCTTTGACTTAATTTCTTTGATCTTTTTTCCCATCAGCTCTAATAATGGTTCCCAAATATCTAAAACTATCGCCTTGTTTCAAGGTTGCTTTCCATTAATTCTTACGTTGTGTTCACATTCTACAAGCAACAAAATTAGCGCAGACGTGGCTGTATGGTAAGAACTTTGCCTGCCAACCACATGGTTTCGGGTTCAGTGCTACCGCATCGCACACTGGTCAAGTGTCTTCTACTATAATCTGGAGCTGATTAAAGCCTTGCGAGTGAATTTGCATTGTGGGTGAATTAAATCTATAGCTTTTGGACGGCGCAACCAAAGCGATTAGGTCTATTTTCTTCCTGCTGCAATTCCAAGTGATGTAAAAGTCAAAGGTAACCACCTTTCACGTATATAAATACGAACGCATAGAAACTGCCTTTATCTCTATATATAGTAATACTGTAATTTGCAAGCGGTATAAAGATTAAAGCGATTTACGGCCGTATTTGCAAATTCTTATCGTCTTATTCTTGCATTTGGGAAAGGTCTGCCTTCTACATTTCAACTTTCTTTGTTAGGAACAAAAGTTCCTAAAGTCATCTTTCGTAAGATCCAGTCATTGAACTGGCTAACTGGCTGGCTGGGTGGCTGGCTGGATAGATGAATGGCGGTATGTATGCGTGTATTTGTGTTTGCCACTACCACATATCGGCTACTGGTGTTGCTTTGTTTATATCCGCGTCAATTGTCGGTTCAGCAAATGATTCCGATAAAATAAGTACCAGACATCAAAAACAAAAATAAATAAATAAATAAGTCGCCTTGTTCGATTGCGCCGTCAGGGTGGTGCTCCAGCATGACCACAAGGCATTGGATAAAAATAGCAGGGATAGCAGAGCGTAATACTATCAACAGAAATTCTGGCGAGCTTAGGAAGCGAATCGAGTTTACCAATTCTACAAAACATGGTAGTTTTGTCAGTGATTGGCTTCAGTACTGTGAAGAAAAACTTGAATAAGTCTCATAGCAAAACTGTATATAGACATGTAAGTGTGTAGATATATATACACATATACAAACCCAAACAGGCAGACATATATATATATATAGTTGTATTGTTATGTATGTTCAACCCTAAACAGTTAATTCATATATACATGCATACATACATACACGCATATGCAATTATGACCATATATTTATATATGTGCATATATAAGTGTTCGCCTGTGTATAAGTATGTTTATGTGCTCATTTCTCTTTATATCGAGGTGCATGTATGTATTACATATTTTTCTACGTATATACACGTGCATGTATATACGTACGTATATGATATATACATAGCTACACATATACATACATACATACATATATATATATATATATATATATATATATATATATATATATATATATATATATATATATGAAATCTATTTGTCTTTACGAATAAGTGTCATTATGGAAGAAAAGGGTATATATGCAACTGCGCGCGTGTGTGTTATAAAGCAAAGTTTCTGTGGAAAATGTATTAAAATCTCTTGACAAGAGTCCATTAAAGCCTTGCTTATTCCTTGCTGATTCCTTGAAGCAAGTTTTGATTTGATTTTTCCGGTGAAACTTGAAAGATAAATGTTGATTAACTTATTAAATAAAGTGGATATATTGTAACTTTTGATGAAATTTTATTCGACTTCTGATTATATTAGATTAATATGTGAAACCGGTCTTTGCAATAGAAATCTTTGCAAGAAGTAACAATAGCCAGCGGTTATATCGGTGATGGTCGGGTGAAGAGTGTTCTGAACAAGAAATCAACTGGAAAGAGGTCGACAACGCGTTCGTCTCCTGTCAACGACGCGGCAATTTCATAGCATTACTTCTGTCAAAGTCACTTAACTATCTTTGTTGATTATGTGCAGTGACTTGGGAAATAATATTTGAATATATTTGTGTGTAGTGTTCAGTACGTATTATATATGAACGTGTTAAACGTTCGGTGAAAAGATTATCAGTAAAGGTATTTGCTGCTTGTGTTAAAATTTGATGGTGCAACGCATTTGCCTTTCGTTAAAAGGGTTTTAAAAACGCCTCATTTGATTTTTTTTCTTCTTTTTTACAAAAATGAAACATAGAAAAGTCAATAGATTAATTTAATTAAATACAAGTTAGTTATTCATAAACGTGATTAATCATATACATCTGAAGTGTTCGGTTTTTAATTTCTTGCATATCGTATGACGAACAAATGTAACACGTGCACACACACATACCCACCACACACACACACACACACACACACACAC
>NC_142942.1:15549646-15572146 GCF_046866305.1 Octopus bimaculoides | reverse complement strand
ACTAAGAGCGCAGCGAGTGGGAACATATAAAGCTTTGACTCTTTTCAGACAAGAAAACCTTTGGCTAAGACCGCAAAACTTACCGGAAAAGTGACAGATGATTATATGCTGGTCCTTCTGGTCTCTTTAGAATCATGATGTTATTAAGTGCGGTGATTAACGAAGTTCGTGTCATGCCATCTCTTACCTTGCACAGGGCGTTAGTGCTAATGCTGCTGGATACATTGAAGTGCTGAGATCAGTTCTTAAAACCTGGATGGATGAAGTAAGTAGTGGAAGGCCTTTGCTATTTCAACGAGACCCTGCACTTTCTCAGAATTCCTATGTAGACCAAGAAGGAATGATGTAATCGAAAAAACACTATTGTACCAGTCTGAGATTTAGGGGTCTCCAGTTGTTCAACTGCCTCCCTAAGGAAATCGAAATATATAAGGGACCTCAACTGAAATATTGAAAAAATAAATATAGGATAAAATCCTAACATCGAAACTGGACCAGCCAACCAATCAAAGATACATTCAGGAAAGATCAACTGATACAGTTTCAATCATGGACCAACTTCCAGCTATAAAGCGACAACAAAACCGAAAGACAATAAATTAAAGCGGTGCTCCTACATGATCACAGACCTACGATTGCAACCACGGAATAAAGAGATAAAAGAATAAAAGAATAAAAGGATATAACACCAGACTCGCCAGATTGAAATCCCATCAACAAGTACGTTTAGAGCGTTGTTAAAAGAGAGCCTAGTCGACGTCTTCCCAACACCATGGTTTCTCTGAAAGGCCGCCATTATCCAGGTCACGTCCGAAATGAATAAGAAACATTTAGAACAGCCATGACAACGGTTCCGGTGCCGAGTTAAATAACCATCAAAGCAGAAGGCAGATTCATAGCGAAATCTTATAAGAAAGCTGATCGAGAAAATGTGCACAAGTTATTATTAAAACACTCTTAGTTTTTGCTAGGTTAAATTTGTTTTATTAAATTACCATATGTGTGTAGAGAGTTGGGGGCAGGGAACACATCTAATGTAAAGTATTGGGCGACCATCTGAAATAAGTACGCGCCCTAGAGTATGCATATAAAGGGGTTCCACTCTCCCATCATCCCCTTAGAGATTCGTTTCAATATTTCTATCTTTTCAGAAGAGTTTAAAAAATTTTTTTTATATATAATGAATTCCCTACTTCTTTCGGTTGTTGCCGTTTTTGATTTTGTTGTCGTTGTTGTTATTGTACTTGTTGTTTTTTGTTGTTTCTGTTTCCCTTCTACATATAATTAACAGCAAATGCAATTAAAATCTGATAAAATTTTAATAAACATCGCCATACATCATTGAAGGGATTCTCATTCATTTATGTATTTATTTATTTATTTATTTATTTATTTATTTATGTATCTATTTATCTGTTTATACATTTATACTGCCGCCTCCCTCTCCATTTCCATCCTCATAGATATGCAACTCCAACCCCCCCCCCCGACCGCCACAGCACCAGCAGCAGTTGCAACAACAACAACAACAACAACGGCAGGGTGATGCTGATGTTGTGATGTTTATCATTAACTTATCACAGCAGCAGCAGGGAATATATTTCGTTTTAATGAAGCGTTTTTATAGATGTTTAATGAATCCGAGAACGCATCGTTTCCTTTTCTTCATATTCTTTTTCCCTTGTTGTTGTTGTTGCTGTCGCTGTCGTCGTCGTCGCCGTCATCGCCGCCGCCGCCGCCGTCGTTATTGTTGTTGTTGTTGTTGTTGGTTGTTACTATTGTTGTTCTTGGTCTTATTTTTGTGGGGTTTTTTTGTCTTATTTTTCATTAACGATATTGTTGTTGCTGATCTCACTGTTGTCTTTTCCCATTTTAAATGATGTTGCTATCATCATCATCATCATCATCATCATAATCATCATCATAATCATCATCACCGTCATCATCATCATCATCATCATCATCACCATCATCACCATCATCATCATCATTATCATCATCCTCATCATCCTCATCATCATCATCATCATCATCATCACCATCCTCCTTTTTTTCCTCCTCCTCCTCCTCTTCCTCATCATCATCATCATCATCATCATCATCATCATCATCATCATCATCACTACTACTACTACTACTACTACTACTACTACTACTCAAGTTGCTGTTGTTGATGCTGCTGCTGCTGCTGCTGTTGTTGTTGTTGTTGTTGTTGTTGTTGTTGTTGTTGCTTTTGTTGTTGTTGTTGTTGCTGTTGTTGTTGTTGTTGTTGTTGTTGTTGTGGTTGTTGTTTTAATGGTATTCAGCGATAATGTAAGATGAATATATAATGACTTGGAGTGATGTTAAATTTGGTGTTAAAACCCATTTTGATATACTCAGAAATTCTCGTCGTATTTTAATATTGTTTAATTCTTCTTTTAAACCAAAACAAAAAAAAATATGGCGTTTGATGTGAATTCCACATCCAATGAACCAAGAAATCAGATGAAGAATACTAATTTTGTTTCTGCCAATGACGCATCTGGCCGGGTATCTATTATGTAGGCCTACGGGCCTATTGGTCCGAGGTTCGTTTACGACCATCAATGTGACCAGTGGTGATAGTGTAGCGGGACTTGAAACTGAGTCGCCACATTACGGAGTTTAAACTACGACATCGCTGAAAACTATAGACATGAAAAGTCAATTTATTAGCCAATCAGCGCCCAGTTTTCGTGAAATTGTTCATTCAAGATACTTCTAGAATGTTTTCGATAAAAGGGTTATAAGTAGGGTTTGTTTGATCACCAAGTTTCAGTGTGTGATAAACTGTGATTCACTTCACGCACACTCCCCTTTTTAACTAGTTGTTTGAACGACTCGATGCTCAACCTGGATATGTGCTATATATGGTAGATATGAATCGATGTGTACAGATTCAAATGTTTAATCAGGCTTCAGTACCAAGCTTTTGTATCCAGCTTAACATCCATGTTACTATATATTTCTTACAGTTGTATTGATTTGATGTGAAGTCAACGCAAACGCACACACGCACTCACACGCACACACGCACACACACACACACACGCACGCACACACACGCGCACAATCGCATATCTAAGCCAATTCGAGCCACTCACACAATGAGTATTTTCTCCAAATTTGGTTAAATGTCCGTTCAGCCTTTTTCAAGTAATTTTGCAAACACACTGACAAAGGCAGAGACCAGTGGTTACAATAACCTGCTTTCGTTTACGCTCGCAGAGTAATTAATCGTACTATGATATTCTTGATTGGGGACGCATAAATCAGTGATAAGCGAGGCAACATGTCGCTAACTTTTCATAATTCAAAGACCATATAAAACACATATCCAGGTTGAGCATCGAATCGTTCAAACGACTAGTTAAAAAAAGGGAGTGTGCGTTATTGAATCACAGTTTATCACACACTGAAACTTGGTGATCAAACAAACCCTTTTTATAACCCTTCTATAAAAAAAAAACATTCTAGAAGTATCTTGAATGATGTATTACGTGAAAACCGGGTGCTGATTGGCTACTAAATCGGCCTTTCACAAGAACCAACATCTACATATTTTCGGTCCAAAGATATAGTAAACTTCATTTAAAATATTAGTGGTCAATGACAGGTCTCTCGGCCCTTATAAAGTGAAACTATTCTCCTGTGAATTATGTTAATGCAGATTCTGTCTTTCTGAGAAATAGCGTATCTTGAAGCAGTCCATGTTATCACTCAACAGAAAATCTGTATATATTTATAATTGCTGTTACAAGCAACAATTTGCCTTTCAACTCTTTCAACCAACTAATTAGGAATTTAATTCCATGAAACATCGAAGTATTAACTTCATTAGTAATGAACGATCATCTCCAGCGAGTTGGTTCTTCTGCATTCTTATGGTTTCTCCCCAATCTAATGCCAAGCGGGGATTGCTACTGGTAATCTGCAACAGTTTTCCTCTCGCAGCATAGTTCGTCATGGGGCCAACTTATTGTTGATACCACTGATGATGATGATGATAATGACAATGACGACGATAATCAAGAAGATAAAAAGGAATAAGAAAGGAGATAATAAGAATAAGATAATTATCGTCATAATCAACCTTATCTACAAAAGAACCACCAACATCACCAACACCACAAACACCTCCTTCCTTCCTCTTTTTCTTCTTCTTCTTCTTTTTTTCTTCTTCTTCTTCTTCTTCTTCTTCTTCTTCTTCTTCTTCTTCTTCTTCTTCTTCTTCTTCTTCTTCTTCTTCATCTTATTATTATTATTATTATTATTATTATTATTATTATTATTATTATTATTATTATTATTATTATTATTATTATTTTCTTGTAGCCAATTTTATATCCATACCCTGCTCTGTTAAGTTCACTTATAAAGGGTATAAGAGCTATGCAAAAAATTAAAGGTGAAAGTAAGTCACCTCGGAAAATGCAGCAGTTGATATTAATATTTTTTGTGGTCAGTACTCCGTTATAATTAGAGGTGCCTATTCCACATTGACATGTTGTGTTTCAGGAAGCTTGAAATCACAGGAGAAATTTTGAAGCTATCCAACGATTTCAAGATCCACGAATGCAACGTGCTGTCGAAGGCCTTTTTATAATCAATTGATGCAGAACTGAGATTTTTGCGTTTGTTATGACAATTCTGAAGGATCATGCGATTGATTAAGTGTTAGTCTTTGAATCCATATCAGCCTCGTCGGCACCCTTTTTGTTCAGCTGGGAAAATGTGGTTCTGTTCCATAAATTTGTATGTTTTCTCCATGAGGATGGATGTTAAAATTTTATACGTGGTAGACAGACATGTTATGGGCTGATAGTATTTGAGAAATTTGGTTTCATTATTCTCCAGGACTAGATAAGTTATACCTCTTGCTAACCAAGCGGGTGTTTTCGCAAGATCTCTCATAATTTCATTGAATAACTGGACTAAATTTTCGTGTGGGCACAAAAGCGACGCGAACCAGAAATTTGGCATCCTATCATTACAAGATCTCCACTCATGAGCCTTCGTGAGTGTAATCGTTAGGTCTGCTACTGCGATGTCTTTCCACGCTTGTTCTGGTAAGTTTTGATAGGATCCGTCTGTGTATCTAATACAGTCTGCATTTTCATTGTAATTATTATTATTGTTGTTCAGTAGTTTTATTTTTATAACGTGCTTTCACTTCACTACCGAGCGCAGCTCTGTGCGCCTTGGGTATGTGCTGTGGTTTGCTGTGGTGCTCTTATGTTTACTGTATTGAAAGTGTTTTGCGTAGAATGTGTGCAGTACCCAGTAGTGCAATTTTCTGTATGTTATATATATTTGTAAGTCCTGGTATTTTTGTTATGTATTTGTCTGAATATTTTTTTATTATACCTAAGGCACCTACTATGATAGGAATTGTTTCTGTTTTTAGATTCCACATTCGAGTTATCTCTATTTCCAGGTCTTTGTATTTTGAAAGTTTTTCCATTTCTTTTAGAGAAACGTTGTCATCTGCTGGTATTGATACATCAATTAGAAAGTATTTTTTTTTCTTCATGATCTTTGACAACTATATCTGGTTTATTTGCCTTAATTTCTCTATCTGTGTGTATTGGCATATCCCAGAGTATGGTTGCTTTCTCGTTTTCTGTGACCTTTTCTGGCGTGTGTTTATACCATCTTTTTTCTGTTGTTATTCCATAGTGTTGGCATAGCTTCCAGTGTATATAGGTCCCAGCTTTGTCGTGTCTGTGAATATATTCCTTCTTAGCCAGGACTGGGCAGCCAGAGATAACATGATTTATTGTTTCTTGTCGATCTCCACATATTATTATTATCATTATTATTATTATTATTATTATTATTATTATTATTATTATCATTATTATTATTATTATTATTATTATTATTATTATTATTATTATTATTATTTTATGTTTGACTTTTGTTTTGCATTTGTACAAGTTGGATCCAAGTCTCACCCAGAGACCTCAAGAGACAACAAGTTAGAAGTTCATGTAGGTGTTATGCCTAGGGTACCATATATTTGGATTTGTACAGTTTTGTTCAAGTGAATGTTTAAGAAACCATAAGAAAATTATGTTTGCTTTAAAATTTGAGATCACATAGACAGTATTTTACGTAGGATATGGGCAGTTCCCATGAGCACTATCTTTTGGACTTCAGCCATTTTGGGGTTTCCTGGTATCTGAGCTAGGTAGTAATCAGCCCGTTTCGCTGTCATTCCCAGGGCACCTATGACAATAGGTATTGTTTTCGTCTTCAGATTCCACATTTTGCTAATTTCTATTTCAAGATCTTTATATTTGCTCAGTTTTTGGTAGGTCTTGACAGATACGTTTATATCAATTGGGACAGTCATATCAATGAGGAGGCATGATTTTTGTCTGAAGTCTTTCAGTATGATGTCTGGCCTATTTGCGTCTATCTTTCTGTCAGTTTGAATGGTGAAGTTCCAGAGGAGTGCAATGTGATCATTTTCAAGTACTGGGGGTGGTTTGTGTTCCCACCAGTTTTTATCATGGGGCAAGTCCAGGTTTTTGCATATTACCCAGTGAATATATTGTGCAGCTCTATCATGCCTGTTGAGATACTCTGTAGGCGCAAGCAGACTGCACATGGAGACAACATGATCGATGGTCTCATTTTGTTGTTGGCATATACGACATAATGGGGAGCTGCCGTTCTTTAATATGTTGGCCTGGTAGTTCTTTGTAGGTAGGCATTGATCTTGGGCTGCTATGATAAACCCCTCTGTTTCTGATTTCAATCCAGAGGCCATTAACCATTGGTGGGTAAGGGCTTTGTCAATATCTGCATTATTCGCTCTCTTTGGGTATTTGCCATTGAGAGGTTTTCCATGCCATTTTTCAGTCATAATAGCTAAGGCAGCAATTTTAGCACGGGTTTTCAAGCGCTTAGCTTTTTCTGTAGGTGTTTCTAGTTCGTCTATTATTATTATTATTATTATTATTATTATTATTATTATTATTATTATCATCATCATTACTATTATTATTATTATCATCATTATTATTATTATTATTATTATTATTATTATTATTATTATTATTATTATTATTATTATTATTATCATCATCATCATCATTATTATTATTAATAATAATAATATTATTATTATTATTATCATCATCATCGTCATCTTCACTGGGGTACAACTATACGAAGCCCAGTATACCTATCTTGAATACCCGTCTGATAAGGGTACACCAGGCACATGCATCACAACCAAATGTGCACGACATGGCGATCTCATATCAAGATAAACTGCGCATGAACTTGCAGATGGGGCCTTGTTAGAATTTTCTTCAGGTCGAGTAGCCCATCCCACTCAGTCCCTAAATAAGGGTTGTTTAAGGATTTTGAATGAAACACCAATGTTTTCAGAGGTGAATTATCAAACCCGAAAGAATTCCTCCCAACACAAGGCTATGATGCTCCTCCACTACTTCTGCTCGTGATCAGGAATGCACATATGGTCAGCGACCAAGGGACATGCTCAACTGGTTAAGGTCAAACAACTGACAAGCAAATCTGTGGTATTAAGCAGAATATTTGATGTAGCCCATCTTTTTATACCAAGACAAAACAATGTACATGATAACACTTCCAATTAGTTAAGATCAGAAACCATGAGAGCCACTGCCTGGTACTGCGTCAAGGTATTTATTATGATTATTATTATTATTATTATTATTATTATTATTATTATTATTATTATTATTATTATTATTATTATGCCTACTACTACTACTAAGACGAATACTATTACTACTACTGATACTACTACTACTAATACTACTTCTTCAACTACTACTACTACTAAATTTGCTACTGTTTTCTGTTCTTAGCGCCGTTTGGATTTTTATACACTTAATAGTAGATAAACAAAATGGGAGGTAGACATTAAGGAAATCTTTTGAAAATATTAATGGTGGTAAAGTGGTTATTCAAGGGATCTTCTCTGGTGTGATGTATGTCTATGTGTCAATACGTGTGTGTGTGTGTCTATGCGTGTTAGTATATGCGATGTATGCATTAAAATTTTTATTTATATATTTATTTAGGTGTTTGCATTAGGGTTTTCAACTTTCATAGCATTCATTTACATAATTTCCCATACACAAATGTATAAATACTTCCACATATATGTGTGTATGTTTGTGTATTGTCTATATATGTATAAATATCCATATATATATATATATATATATATATATATATATATATATATATATATATATGTATATATATATATATAATAAATATGTATATGCCGAGAGAGAGAGAGAGAGAGAGAGAGGCTACATCAAGTATATATATGTATATATATGTATGTATAAATATATATATATATATATATATATATATATATATATATATATATATATATATATATATATATATATATATGCGTGTGTGTGTGTGTGCATAATTATAAGCAAACGCTCGTTTCGGATGTATCTGTATGTATATTTGAATATATGTACATATCTTTGTGTGTGTATGTGTGTGTGTGTGTGTGTGTGTGTGTGTGTGTGTGTGTGTGTGTGTGTGTTTGTGTGTGTGTTAGTATATGCATGTGTGAGCATGTGTGCATGTGTGCAGTCGATGAAATTACAATCTTCGTATACGAATACAGGCAGTGATGTGGATGTATTGGGAGACAAGAAGAGAAAGAGAGAGAGAGAGAGACGAACATCGAGAAACCAAAAAGATAGAGGCATTTAAGGAGATGAATATAATACGAGAAGGAAGGAGGCATAGTTGGAAATAGAAAGACGTATTCCCTAATGACAAAATATTGATGGTTATGTTTGTGGTGGAGGGTAAGGGGGTTCATCTATCACAATAAATATGTGTTGTTCGCACACACCCACACATACACACATATATATGTATGTATATATTTACATATATATAATTAAATCAATATCAGTATATATATATATATATATATATATATATATATATATATATATATATATATACATACATATACGTATATATATGCATACATGCATATATATGTATATATATATATATATGTGCATATGCATATGTATATAACATATACATATGCATATATATGTATATATCTACTTATATATAAATGAATAAATATGTATATATATATGATTATTAATATATATATATATATATATATATATATATATATATATATATATATATGTGTGTAAATATCTATATATATATAAATAAATAAATATATAGGTGTATACAAATTTATACATGTATATATATGTGTCTGTCTATATACATATGTGCATGAACATATATATATATATATATATATATATATATATATATATATATATATATATATATATATATTCATATATATACATACATATACATTATTGGATAGGTGTGTGTGTATACCTATAATCTCTACTGTCACGTAATTTTTTCCATTGAAGTATGATAGTTTTATACAATAATTTATTTATATTTGCCTTTCATATCAAAATACCCGAAATCATCGATGAATAGGAAAGGCTCGCTAAATATTTATATCCTACATTTTCAAAGCAACGTGATACCGCGAGTATATATAGGTATGTGTATTTGTGTGTGGTTTTATGTATATATATATATATATTTGAGTGTTTTTGTGTGTGTTTGTGTGCGCGTGCGCGCGTGCGTGCGTGTGTGTGTGTAAGCGGATAACTCTATATGTATACTATGTGCATATGTATCTGTATATGTGTGTGTATGTCTGCATAAAGGCCGCATAAACAGCGGAATTATTAAATAAAATATATAAATGCGTTAATCCACGGATGTATGCATGTCCACATGTGTATCTGCATGTTTGTGTATAACACATGCATGTACAAATACATACATACATACATATATTTATAGATATATATAGATATACATTCATATATAAGCATGTACGTACGTACGTATCTCTCTCTCTCTCTCTCTCTCTATATATATATATATATATATATATATATATATATATATATATATATATATATATATATATATATATATATATATATATATATATATACGTATACAAATATATGTGTATATATATATATATATATATATATATATATATATATATATATATATATATATATATATATATATATATATATATATATATATATACATATATATACATATAGACATATATATATATCTATCTCTATATCTAGCTATATTCTGTGTTTGTTTAAGGTATGTAAAATAGGCAGATATAGTCTTGAAATAAATGATATGTGCATACGTATGTATATATATATGTATATATATATGTGGGTGTGTGTGTATGTATGTAGGTCTGTATGTATACATTTATATTTATATATGTATATGCATTCAAATATAGCTACATTCATATACATTTAGATTTATTATACATATATATCAATGTAAATTATCGTCTCTATGCTTATGTGTTTATGTATATATGCATATATATATTTGTGTGTGTTTGTGTGTGTGTGTGTGTGTGTGTGAATATGATTTTGTATTCATATAGGCACATATAACATATAGATAGATAGATAGATAGATAGATAGATAGATAGATAGATAGATAGACAGATAGGTATATATTCATACAAATTCATGCTTATTGTAATATACGCACGCATACACACAGACCTACATGTAATTGTATTTGCGCACATGAATAATATGTTTCTATGAGTTAGCGTGTGTTTATCGTGTATATATAAATTCTAATGAATATATAATTCATAATGTATATATACTTATCATTTTGGATATTCAAGTATATACATATTTATCATTTACCTCAATTCAGTAATATATTTTATATATATCATTTTCTGCATGTGGGTACCCAACATGCAGATTTCTTTTTGCTTATCCTTCAGTAGATTGAGGCACAGTTACCAATACGTTTGACTCTTTAAATGTGTACGTATCGGAACATAAGAATACATGATAATGTATGCTCATATATGTGTGTGTGTATGTGTGTGTGTGTGTGTGCGTAGAGATATATATATATATATAGATGTATGCATATATATATATATATATATATATATATATATATATATATATATATATATATATATATATATATATATATATGTATATTTCATTTTTAGGTTTGGTTTGCAAGATTCTTTATGTGAGTTCGTGTGTTGGAGCATATTCTGATTGCAAGACTCAACAAAAGTTTTGGAAAAATAAAGAAGGAAATTAGTGGAAATTTTATCGGTCAGTGTGTTAAATTATAAGGCATTAAAAGAGAATGACTCTCCCCCGACACAAGAGTATATATATATACTTCTTGGAGCTAATTCACGGCAGCTTTCGTCCTAATTTTGGGACTGCCATGTTGGCTTGGCGATAACTATTAATTTATATATATATATATATATATCAATGTAAATTATCGTATATATACCGTAAGTGTTTATATATGCCTATGTGTGTATGCATCTATGTATGCATGCATACATGTATGTATGTATGTACGGGTTTTTTTGTATCGAACTATCTTCTGTTAATTCTTTTAAAACATTAAAACGCATGTTTCAGCATACACTTAGTATATTTCCTAAAGAATTATCATATTTGAAGGAATTGTCGCTAACAGATAAATATTTCCTCTCAGCTCTCAAAGACATTTTAACTTCCTACGTGTTTCTTTTCTTATACTCCCAGTTTCGGCTACTCTAACCCCAGGATGCTTTTGATTCCTAAGGTATATATTCCTTATGTTTCTAACAAACGTAATAATTTGGGGTTCGAATTTTGGTAGCGGGCCTGCAATTTGGCGGAAGTGATATGTCGATTACACCGACCACAAGTCTCGATTCGTATTTATATTATCGATCTCGAAAGGATGAAAGGTAAAGTCGACCTCGGTTGAAATTTGAACTCAAAATAGAGCGACGAACGAAATGCCGCTAAGCAGTTTGCTCAGCACGCTAACCACTGCCCCCAACCCGCCGCCTTATGTACAGTTATAGTATTATTTTTCAATAATATCAAGAATAGCCTGCTTGTATCTCCCTTTTTTAACGCATGTGTTAATGAAGAAAATCAAAGTTAATACGCTGTACATACAGAATACATACACACACACACACACATATATATACACACACATATATATATACACATATATATATATATATATATATATATATATATATATATATATATATATGCACTCACACATATATATATATATATATATAAAAGATACAAACATCGGATAAACACCTCAAAACAGCACCAATGCCCACGACCCACGCCTCCTTCACTCCTCCTACACCTCTTATCCCGTCTATCCCATTTTCGTTTCTTAAGTTTCATGTTACATTTGTCCTGTCCTGCCTTGAAAATCTCTCCTTATCCTCACTAACACCGTTACTATAAATATGGGGGGGGGCGTGTGTGTGAGTCTACATATATATGTATATATACCTATATTAATTAGCCCACCTTCCACCTTTACTCACTCGCAATTAACTTGTCAATTTAACACCAATCTCAGCCCCGCCCACAAAATGTAAACTGTTATCTGCACTTCACTTCTCCACTCACATCCAACCGCAACCAGCATCACCTCTACCACCAACACCACTAATGCTACCACCATACCTCCTCTGCTCCGTGAAGATCCTCCACGAAGCCATCTCGTTCACTCACCGCATCCGCATTCATCTTCTTCCTTCTAACGTCTTAATGATACGCGTCTTCATTTAGAAACCAGCAGGAAAGTAATGCCATCTGCTGTCATTAATATTCGAACCTAATTTACTTCAATCTTTTATATTTTTCTTGTTTCAATCAGTGAACTGCGGCCATGCTGGGGCATCGCCTTCAAAATTCGGTTGAAGAAATTCACTCAATGATTTATATATATAATTTTTTCATCTGGTACTTCATATATCGGTTCTTTTACCAAAAAAACTGACATCCACAAACCAACACCGGTTGTCAAGTGTTGGGGCAGAATCAAATACAAAACCACACACACACACACACACACACACACACACACACAATACATACATACAAACAAACAAACATACATACATAAAGACAAGCAAACATACATACATACATACATACATACATCTGACCCTGCGCTCTGTTCTCTACTTTTGTCCGACCTCTCCTTGTATACTGTTGTTCGCTGTGGTATACGATGTCTGATCCAAATCCGTCGAAACTGTTGCTATGGTAACGGAGCTAAATTAAGCAGAGTGAAGCTGTTTGGCAGAGATTGACCTTGAATTATGTTATAGCGTTATCGTTCTCTTCCGTTGCTAACAACACTTGTTTGTTCCTTCTCGAGCCCTGTCTGGTTCATATGGGCCGGTTCCCTAGTTTTATTGGCGTATAGGTTCCCCACCTGGACGGGACGCCGGTCCGTCGCATAATAACAGTGCTTGGAAGAAAAGGAAAAATGACCAGGCCGTCTCAAGGAGAAGACAGGGTTTCAGCTAGGTAGGATTTCATTGATTGTGTTGAAGATGAAGAAAACCTTTTGAAAATGGTTACAACATATGACGAGTCTGTGAGTATGGCGAAACCAAGATTTAGTCTTCGCAGTGGGAGACACCAACTAGATTTCAAAACATCGATGAAATCCAAAGGAATATGTCAAGGCAGCTTTTTGCTGTCCCCAGGAAGGAGTTTCAGGAATGCTTTCATCAATGGAAAGGACGCAGGATAAAATGTGTGGCTTCAAAATGGGGCTACCTCAAGGGGGACCAGATGCCGAATTGATATATGTTGTATTCTCTTTTCATTCCAGATACCCTTTGATCGGACTTCGTATATATTCGCTTTGATTCTTAACTTCACTCTACTTACAATAGCGGTTCGGCGAAAAGGATCGATAGAATAAGTACCAGGCTTAGAAAAGAAAAATATATATATATAACGTGGGCTCGAATCGTTCAACTATAATTCTTCAAGGCGTTGCACCAGCATGGCCGCAGTCGAATGACTGAAACAAGTGTAGAAAAAATCCAGGCCTACAAAATTCCTAAAACGGCGGAATAGTCACGGATAGAACGCCTTTGGAAGTAGATTTGATTAATCAGTGTGAAAGATCTGGGGTCAAATAGAATTATCCTCATTAACAACACCAGCAAGAAAAACAACAACAACAAAAACAAACCAGCCCTCACACATTTACATACATACAAACGCAGGCCCTTCCACAAAACCGGCAGTAATAATGCGTCCGTATTCCGGTTAACAGAGCAAATTGCCGACACGCCTCACAACACATTGTCGGTGGAAGCTCCATGATTCTTCGATAGGAGTCCGTTCTCCCGAGTTTAATCACGATTCTGTGGAAATATTAATTAAATAAAAATCAATAATGATCCAATATGCTGATTAAGTTCTTCGGTTACAAAATCAAAACAATAAACAAGGCAAAAACAACATAAATAATAACAAAAGCCACAATGAAAGCAACAACAACAACCACAACAACAACACCGTAAACAGCAACAATAACATCAATAACAAAGACGCGATTCTAAAACAGGGCATCATTACAGGCAACATTTTCAATTTTAAAGTTTTATTCATAAATGCGTACGGCCATTTATGTGTATGTGTGTGTGTATGCATGTGTGCACATATGTATGTATATATGTGTATACACACATATATATATATATATGTGTGTGTGTGTGTGTGTGTGTGTGTGTGTGTGTGTGTGTGCGAGTGTGTGTCTGTGTGTAAACATACACATAGATAACCATTTATATATATATGTGTATGTATATATATATATACACACACACACACACGTATATCTATACGTACAGATATGTATATATCTATTGATGAATATACATATTTTATATATATATATATAAATATATAAGCTTGGTTGTATGCATATATATATACATACATGCACATACTACATACAGATATGCATATACACATTTATTTCTGCACATTTGAAAATATGTGTATTTGCATACTGTATAAAAGTACAAATCTGTGCATATATGTGCACACACGCGCACACACATTCACATATACACACACACACACGTGCATATATATATATATGCATATATAGACAAATATATGGATATGTACGCATATACATACAAACATATAACTATGAATAAGTGCATGTATGTATGTGTGAATGTATGTGGATGTGTGTGTATATATAGATATATATATGCATATGTATATATATATATATATATATATATATATATATATATATATATATATATATATATATATATATATATGTATATACAAAAATAAGAGGAATGACCAGCAAAAGTGGACTCCTATGTGCTAGAAATAGATGCCGAATCATCTAACCACGAAAAGTATGTTCTCAGTAAAAATTTAGCGACACAACAGACTGTAAAACGGCAAGACAAGTGAAAAAATACTAAATAAAAAAACGATTAACCTACGTACCATGGTTTCACCTGTTAAAATTTACATAAGTAAATATCTGCAGGATCATCAGCGCAGTCTGTCGATTTATAAAATATAATTTCCAGAACTAGACACAAGACGTCCACCCGAAAGGGAGCACGTGTAGAGTTCTACATATTACATTCAGTGTATCCTTTCAAATGTCTTCAATCTGGCGCGCTAAGTCCGGAAATAACTCTGCAGTTAATAAATTTTTGCACATTGGATAAAAATTGGATCTTGATCAAAACACCCACGATAACACTGTCCCTTTTAATAACTCATGTCATGATTCTGTATCATACTGTATCAGGCTTTTATGAGAACACAAATAACTTCATTATCTCATGTTTCCTTTAGATATTATACCGCCATAGATGATATCATTAGCCCTAAAAATGTGTTTTACTTCTCTTGTCTATAAGTGAATGCACATAAGATATACTGCGCAGAATAACTAACCACTATCGTTACCAACATTTGAACTCACGAACGCTTTAATAGATAGAACGAGCACATTTACTGTCCAGACTATTATCTTGTAAGTATTTAAGGCGGCGAGCTGGTAGAATCGTTAGTTCGCCAGGCGACATGCTTAGCGGTATTTCGCCTTCCGCAAAGCTCTGAGTTCAAATTCCGCCGGGGTCGAATTTGCCTTTCATCCTTCGGGGTCGATAAATTAAGTACCATTTGCGTACTTGGGTCGATCTAATCGACTGGCCTGCTCCCCGCAAATTCAAGGCGTGTGCCTATAGTAGAAAGCATTATCTTGTGAGTGTATTCTAACTGGTAATTTTTCTGCTTCTTCCACTAAATTCGCTTTGTCATTACCTCTTATATTCTGGGCGAGTTTCAACAGTAACGTATCGTTTTAATAAAGGTTTTGGAAATAATTTGTGCTGTTACGTGTATGCTTCCGTATATACGTGTGTGTATATGGAGATGCTTCTATCTGTATTTGTGTATCTGTCTCCGTGTGTTTATGTATGTTTCTGGACATGTATAGATGTCGCTGTATATGTTTATCGGTTTATGTGTGCTTGGTTTTAGGTATCTGTATGCATTTATTTAGTGTTTTTTTTTCTTCTTTTCTTTTTTATTTCATTATATTTAGCCAGACAATGAACAATAACTTGAAATATTTCACCATTAGCTAGATCTCGAGATAACAGAATCATAGATAACCATTATTGTTAACACTAAGTAACAGTTGTTGTTGTTGTTGTTGTTGTTGTTGTTGTTGTTGTTGTTGTTGTTGTTTAAAGGGTAGTTGTCAAAATCTTTAACACGACAAAGTACTTAACACATTTCATCAGTCTTTTCGTTCAGCTGTTGCCGTGTCGATTTTGCCTTTCGTCGTTTCTCGGTTCATAAATTAAGTACCATTTGAGCACTGTGGTCGAAGTAATCGTCTTATCCGCTCTCCCGAAATTCCTGGCTGTGAACCTATTTTTACGTAGTTACTCGTCGCCAAACATTGTAGTATGAGCCACTATTTATGACGGTACATTTTTACACTATAAACGTATAGTAACAATAAAAGATATAACGAAGTAGGGTAAAAACAGCGTAACAATCCAACAAACTCTCCGCGAGCTATACACGAACCAACACACAATATTACGACTCACTATCAAAACGACACCTTACGACTTCCTGCGATTAACGCCCCCTCTCCCTCTCACTCAGACCGCTTCTATTCATAGACGTTCGGTCAAACAACTTCACTGTTCACTGGCAGGGTGTGTCATGACTCTCCTCACATAGGTACCAAAATTTACATTTGATGGATATTTGTTCTCATCTTGTTTGTTGTTAACACAACGTTTCGGCTGATATACCTTCCAGCCTTCATGAGGTGTCTTGGGGAAATTTCGAAGCTAGGTTCTCATTTCTAAGGTATTTTCCGATGGTATTATCATCATCACCATCATTATTATTATTATTATTATTATTATTATTATTATTATTATTATTATTATTATTATCATCATCATCATTCAGGTCACTGCCTGGAATCGAACTCGGAATCTTGGGGTTAGTAGCCAGCGCTCTTAACCATCGCGGCTACTAACCCCAGACAGACAGACAGACAGACAGACAGACAGACAGATAGATAGATAGATAGATAGATAGATAGATAGATAGATAGATAGATAGTTGTAACTTTACTAGAAATTACATAACAGGTACGACATCGCAAAGAAATATATTCATTGGAAGCTAAATTCACAGATTCTTGAGACAAGACAAACGGACAGTTTGCTCCTTCGACCATTATCTAGACAGTGTCTATTGGTTATTGGTCAATTTTTACCTTCTTTGTCCACTTAATTAACGGCCTGTCTTTACCTCATATATTCTCGCCGAGTTCCAACAATAATTTGGCGTTTTATTAAGGGTTTGTGGCACGATTTGTTTTCCATGTTATGTATGCGTGTGTGTGTGTGTGTGTGTGTGGCTGCGTATGAGAATTTATTTATTTTTCCTTCGTTTCTTTTATTACTATCATTAGTATCATCGCTGTGTTCTTTCTTTTTCTTTCTTTTATTCGTTTGTTTATTATAATTGACCAGACAACGAACAACAAACTGAAATATTTGACCATTACCTGCATCTTGCCGCAATAGAACCTGAGATTGTTATTATTATTTTTATTATTATTATTATTATTATTATTATTATTATTACTATTATTATTATTATTAGCATTATTTTTTGTTGAACTTCTGTTCGTCCTCGTCGTTGTTGTTGTTTGTTTTGTTCTTGTTATTATTAGTAGTATTAGTTCTGGTATTTTTAACCATTATTAACCATTATTATTGTCTAGTCTCATTGTTTAATATTATTGTTTCTGGTTCGAGCGTTGTTGATCTTCTTCTTCTTCTTCTTCTTCTTCTTCTTCTTCTTCTTCTTCTTCTTCTTCTTCTTCTTCTTCTTCTTCTTCTTCTTCTTCTTCTTCTTCTTCTTCTTCTTCTTCCTCCACCTCTTTCTTCTCCTCCTCCTCATCATCATCATCTTTTTCTGTATCATTTCGTTCGTCTCTTTTTCCCTCTTCCTTCTACTTCTCTCCTCCCCCTCCCCCTCCAACTTCCTTTTCTTATACTTTTTTCTTCTCTTTCTTTTATTCTTTTCCTCCACTTCTTCCTCTTCTCCTTCCTCTTCTTTCCCTTCCTCTACACACTCGACGATGGGAATTTCTATTTCTCCCAACAAACCTTCATTCAGAAAACGAGAAAGAAAATCAAACAAACACGCAAAAAAAACAACACAAAACCAAACAATACCAAATAAATAAACGTAAGCAATACCAAACCAAAGACTTCGATTCGACCTACAGAATTCTACTAAGAAGAAGAAATAATAACCAAACGAGACTACAATGGAAATAAATTCTAACTAGTCAGTGATAGAGTGACGTTACAAGTATTTTATCACCAAAATATCTTCGCTTTTCGAATGAGTAACACCAAAATTACTGCGAAGATCTCTCCCTAACATAGATATGTCTGCGGCTTTTGCAGAAATTTGATCTTTACGCATATATTTTCTTCATTTTCCTTTTCTTAAACTATTTTCCCTCACTAATCTTCACGTTTTTCTATATCATTATATTTTCTTTTCCACTTATGGCTTCTCCTCTCTCCTTATTATACGCAAATATTATCATTTACGATTATTATTTATTATTATTAATATTAGTACAGCTTTTACTATTACTAGTATTATTATTATTACTATTATTATTATTATTATTATTATTATTATTATTATTATTATTATTATTATTATTATTGTTATTGACAATTGCTGTTATTATTATTATTATTATTATTTTCTCTCATTGCTGTTGTTGTTATTATTATTTACTGCTTATATTTACTTCTCCCTTCTACTTTCTCTTTTAACTGTTCCACAGTCCAAATCATATTACATTCGTGACTTGTACGTCGTCTGTGCTTCTCCTTATTGTTCCATTACGTTTTTCTTTGCATTTTTTCTTCCGTTTTTTTTGTCTTTCTTCCCTTTACATATGTATATATGTATGTATATATATATATATATATATATATATATATATATATATATATATATATATATATATATATATATATATATATATATATTCATATATATAAAGAGAGAAAGAGAAAGATATGTAGAAACGGAGATGTATAGATAGATGCATACATAGATGCATATATATATATATATATATATATATATATGTGTAAATATACATGTGCATATGTACGTATATATATATATATATATATATATATATATATATATATATATATATAGGTGTGTGTGTGTGTGTATGTATGTATATATACATATATATCACGACACTCTATACATATATATATATATATACATAATACATGTATATAAATGAATACATATATATACATATATATATACATATATGTATATCCATATATACACATATATATACATACATATATATATATATACATATATATATGCATATATATACATATATATATATATATATATGCATATATATATATACATATATATATATACATATATATATATATATATAAATACATATATATACATATATATGTATATATATACATACATATACATACATATATATATATATACATATATATATGCATATATATACATATATATATATATATATGCATATATATATATATATATATATATATATATATATATATATGTCATTGTCGTTTCCTGTCTGTTCTTTTTGTATAATAGTCTTGGGATTTTCCTGACTCTTCTCTGTTGTATTCTTGTTGTTATTGTTGCTGTTGTTATGGCTCTTAGTTTTATAGTTGCTGACGATGATGTCTTTTCCACTTCATAAGTATTTGCTGTTCTTCTTGTTGCTGTTGTTATATTTGTAATGGCTGCTGTTGATGTTTGCGGTATATTTATTATAATAAACGCTGAAGAAGAGACGTTTTTGTTGGGGGTTTTTTTTAAGAATTCGGTGGGAACAATAAAATGCAACAACATTCCTTGTGATCACCGAATCTACAATCACCAGTGAGTGTTACGATCACCATCACCAACACTATCACCATTATCTTCAGCATCATCACTGTCATCACCACCACCACCACCACCACCACCATCATCACCATCACCACCACCACCAACATTACACCTATCACCGTCGTTTTCACCATCATCATCATCACCACCATCGCCATCACTTCTATCATGACCACCATCACCACCACCACCACTATCAGCACTTCCAACCGTCTTTACCACCACTACCATCATCATCACCATTGCCATCGTTATTACCGCCGACCCACCACCCATCACTACTGTCACAACCATCATCATCATCATCATCAGCAGCAGCAGCAGCAGAAGCAGCAGCAGCAGAAGCAGCAGCAGCAACAACAACAGCATCACTATCATAACTACAAGTATCAATTCCACCCTCAGTTGCACCGTTGTAATCATCACCATCATCACCATCATCTCTACAACAATCTTAAACATCACCATCACAATCAGTACCCCCGCCCCTACCAACATAACCAATGCCATCATCATCAGCATCACCAGCACCACCAGCACTACCACCGCCGCCACCACCACCACCACCACCAGTACCACCACCGTCACCTACAACCACTACCGAGACCACCATCACCACCACCGCCGCCGCCGCCGCCGCCACCACCATCACTGTCACCGCCATCACTACCACCACCACCACCACCACCACTACCACCGCCATCACCACCGCCGCCACCACCACCGCTGCCGCTGCCGCCACCACTACCGCCACAACCACCACCATCGCCGCCGCCACCACCGCTACCACCACCATTACCACCACCACTACCACCGCCACCACCACTACTACCGTTACCACCACCACCACGACCATCACCACCACCACCGCCGCTACCACCCACACCGCCGCCACCACCACCGCCATTACCAAACTGCTTTCATAACAAAAGTAGAATTTTTCATTACGCTGTTTAAAGTTATTGCTTCCGCTGGCTAAAAGTTATTCTCCAAATATTATTAATTGTCCACGTCGGCAGGCAGAGTAATTGCCTAAACATTCGACGGCCGGATTATATGACTCGTGACCTAAACATAAGACAGCCGGATTGTATGACATGCGCTATTCTGGTTACGGCATTCAAGATTCTGAATTTAAATACCGCTGGGTATATGGGTTAATTTTTTTCCATCATCGATTTCGGTTGTGTAAAAATATATACAGCTTCAGTCTTTTTAAAATCCATCACTCAGTGTTCTTCGAGATCCTGTTCCTGCAACTCGTTTTGAAGATTTGCTTTTCGACTTCGTTTTACAAGAAAGAATAAAAAAAACCGCCATGTTTAGAATCAATATTAGCTGTATTATTTTCTGGTTTAAGCTTTGCTTTAGCATTCATAGAACAAGAAGTCGTATGAAACATTTGTTGGAATTAGATAGCAGAACAGTGTGTATAAAAGAATTACCTTTATGGGTTACCCCCTCCCCCATCAAAGATAAAGTAGTACATAGTCACTACAATATTAATCATTATTATTATTATTATTATTATTATTATTATTATTATTGAGTGAGAGAGCAGTGCATTCCATCAAACTGACATTGGGGTAAAATATACGAAGCCCATTATACCCATTATGACTACCCGTCTGATAAAGGTACACCAGGCACATGCATCATAACCATATTATTATTATTGTTATTATTATTATTATTGTTATTATTATTATTGTTATTGTTGTTGTTGCTGTTGTTGTTGTTGTTGTTGTTATTATTATTATTATTATTATTATTATTATTATTATTATTATTATTATTATTATTATTATTATTAATATAGACGTCACGCGGTATACAATATCGTGAGGTTGTTGATCGAAGATATTGTGTCTACCGGGGGATTTTACTGTTTGTCAAGTCACAACAAGGACCCCAGACAGACAGTACTTTACGCAATATTCGTTCAGTTCCAAGTAA
>NC_142942.1:15537146-15544646 GCF_046866305.1 Octopus bimaculoides | reverse complement strand
CAAGGGCCCACGGTCGTACATCATTGGTCAAGTGGACAGGACTCTGGGTCGTGACAGTTGCCACTGGATTCAGACCCTTGGTATTGACCACGTGTAATGATACTCTTCGTGTTGTCTAACCTCTCTTCTTCCAAAGAAATTTCCGAGAAAGCTTACCACTACTATAACAAGGCCCTAACCAATACTTTCTTCAAAGATAAGTTAATATATAATCCCTCTAATAATAATCAAAACATTAATTGATCCAGTAGCATCAAAGATAAAGTAGTCCATAGTCACTCCAGTATTAATCTGGATAATAAGAAGAAACCTAAAGATAGGCCAAGGAAAATTATTCAAAGGATTGAACGTTTTCTTTCTCTCTCTTCTATCTTTTTCTTTTCAAAGAAAATAGTTCTCTCAACATACACTATATTCCTCTAGTTCTGGTCTGACGACCCTCCATGTTTATTTTCCTTCGGTTTCCTTGTATGCCTCTACTGTCCTGTTTTTGTTCCCAAATTTAACCCTCCATAAATCCTAAATTCTATTTTAGAATTTATGGGAACAATTGTCTTTGAAGTCTCATATTGTCGTTGAATGCTCGAAATGAGGAGTAGATAGACAGCCGACAACTGATGAAAGGTCGTTCTGTGTGTTTACTTATCCCGTTTTCCTTTTTCTCTCGTTGTTTGCGTATTTAACTCGTTTGTTTTCGTATTTCATGTTGTTTACACAGTTGGAGACGTCCTGTACCCATATATGCATATGTATGTATATATATATATATATATATATATATATATATATATATATATATATATATATATATATATATATATATATATATATATATATATACACATATAATTTATATTATATATATACACATATAATTTATATTATATATATGTGTGTGTATTCTGTATTTGCTTGTATATAAAACGCACTCGCCTAACACATGCCTGCTTTGCATGTGTATTTTGTGACAATCTGTAGTATGTTTTATAATACAGTTACTGAAAATTATGTTAAAATGGTTTTGCAGGGGGAAATGTACAATTCTGTAAATATAATATTCTGAAACTTTACTGAAATAAAATATGAAACGATAAATCCATCGTAAATAATCTACTTCATGTTTAGTACCGCATCTTACCTTTATCAGATTTTTGGTACAGTTGCTAATATTTTGGTCGTAGAAGTTGTATAACTCGCATGTCTGTCTGGCAGCGATATTTTATGTAATTGTCGAAGGCAACGAGGCTGGCACACCACAGCTATGTTTTTGTTGTCATCTACTCATTGTAAATAGCTGACAGGTGAATGAAAGTTTGTAAATATTCCATTCAATTTTTTTTTTTTTTGAAGAATCTATCGTTTACTTAATTTTTAAAAATGTTACTGAAATGTAACACAGCAATCTTCCGTAAGTTTCTGCTAAAAGACTGGCAGTTTGGTATATTTTCAATATTTTACTATTAGTAACATTTACTGAGCTGACTAATGTTCAACTGGCTGCTCTCTAGTTTATGACTTTCAGTATCCCATACACCATAAGTCAGCATTGTACTCAGGGCAATTTTTTGATACATTTATAATGAAAAATGAGTGACTTATTCGCCGCCAAATACGGTATATATGTATTCATGTCTTCATCGATATTTGAGTGATTGAGTTTATGCGTGTGTGTGTGTGTGTGTGTGTGTGTGTGTGTGTGTGTGTGTGTGTGTGTGTGTGTGTACATACGTATACAAATACATATTTATTCTCACGTATATAAGTATTAATACTTGTAAGGGCGCTTGATCTAGTGGTTAGGGTGTTGACCTCATGATCACGAGATAATAGTTTCGATTGCCGAAACGGAAGGTGCATTGATTTAATGAATAAAACACTTCACCTCACATTGCTCTGCGATCACGGCGACATCTGACCTATGACAGACCGTTGATTCGTTGGAGGGCAAGGCTTATGCTCAGCGCAAACATTTGATCACTATAAACAAACCAACTCTGCAGGTTTCTTTATCAAGTAATTGCAGAAACCGTCTTTCTTTGGTTACAAGACACTACCATTATTCACGCACACACACACACACACACACACACACATTACATGTGATGTGTGCATATATATATATATATATATATATATATATATATATATATATATACATATTTGTATTTATGTATTTATCTTGATGCATATATATATAAATGTGTGTGTGTAAACGAAAATAAAACAGAGTTTTCTACCATATAAGATGAATTGAATATTGCTTGCTTGTCTGTTTGGTTGTGTGGTTTTTGTTTGTTTGTTTCTTTCTTTCTTTCTTTTTTTGCTTTCTTTTTATAAGGCAAATGTGAAGAAATGTCGACGAAATCAACTCTGCAAAGTTACTATTATTTAATTAATAGACACCAGACGGATGAAAGCTAAAAAGGAAAAAATACATCACCACGGGGAATATTTGAAATCAAATATTTGCAACTGAATTACTAAATGACATTTGTTATTATCTGGAACTGTCAAAGTTAAGTAGTATCTTACAACATCTATAATTAATATAGTCACTCACTATATATATATTTGTGTGTGTGTGTGGAGCGAGAGAGAGAGAGAAAGAGAGATGATGGGAGGGTGAATCGTACTCAAGTAAAGTTCAAAAGTTGGCGATATTTGCCTGGTAGCCTCATTGCCGCGCGTCATGGCTGGCGAGGGCGCCAGCCGTTACGCAAGAATTCAAAAGAAAGAAAGAAAGAAAGAAAGAAAGAAAGAAAGAGAAAGTAGAACCTTGTACCCACTGAAAGGATAAAATCCTCGAGTGCTGGAACAACGACATTTGCAACTCAGGATACTCTCTAGTTTTATAGGAACCTTTGAAGCATTGAGAAAAACTCTAAATGCATAGTTTGAAATGTAAATCTTCACCTCCATAAAGTAGGGGAAGTGAATACTGTGCAGAAAATATTTGCATTGCTTCCGCAAAAATTATCCAGACACTGCTTAATGGCAAGTAAAAGCAGATATGGAGAAGAAAAGAAAAAAAACAGATTGTATGGTTAAGAAGCTGGCTTTGCAGCCATGTGATTTTGTGTTAAGTTCCACTGTGCAACACCTTGGGCGGGCGGTGTCTTTTTACCGTAGCCTTGAATCTAGCGATGCCTTGTGAATTTGACAGTAGAATATGGCTAATAAAATCATAATTGACTGATCCTCTCGTACTTTTTTACCTAAAGCCAGGAACTTTTCAGCACCCCCTCTTGTGGTGGTGTGGTGGTGGTGGTAGTAGTAGTAGTAGTGGTGGTGGTGGTGATGGTTGTGGTGGTGGTGGTAGTAGTAGTAGTAGTGGTTGTGGTGGTTGTGGTAGTAGTAGTAGTAGTAGTAGTAGTAGTAGTAGTAGTAGTAGTAGTAGCGGCAACTGCAGCAGCAACGACAACAGCAGCAGATGTAACAGCATCAACAGCCGCAAATGTAACACCAGCAACAAGAGTAACGGCCATGCAAGGTCTAAAAGTGCAGTGAACCAAAGATCTACGCCTTAGATTTCTTATTGAAAATCCGACTGTAAAAACCCAGCGATGCAATCGTTAACAAGTATACGTTACGTATCTTTTGAAATATGCTGTCTCATTAAAAATTAATTAGTAAATTAATTAATTAATTAATTATTAAAGCTGCACATAAATGGTCTTAACTATCACACATACACACAGCATATTATTGATTTACGTTGTATAGTTATTATATATATACATAAGACAAGAGATAATAAAACCAGACAGGATAACTTAGAAGCACTATCTACTGGCTTTTTCAAAATGGCTGAATACTGTGTTGAACAAACATGGAATCTGTTCGATTGACCGAGCGTAAACTTATACGATTAAAGGCGAAACATTCTGAATAAATCGCTGTATAATAACTGCAATGCAGTTAGCATAGTAATGCGTTAACAATGATGGAGATGAAAGAGAAAGGCGGGTGTGGCTTTCGCCGGCTGCGGACAACGATTGCGGTGATAGGTTATATGTGTGTGTGTGTGTGTGTGTGTGTGTATGTGTGCGTGTATTTGTGTGTATACGTAAAAGCGTATGTGTGTTTGGGGGTATGTATATCTCTGTGTGCATATATATATATGTATATATGTATATATATATATATGTATATATGTATATGTGTGTGTGTGTGTGTATGTGTGTGTGTGTGTTTGTGGCTATGTAGACAGAGAGAGAAAGAGAGACCTGGGTATATATAAAGATATATACATTATGCTTGTGCGTGGGTGTGTTTTGTGTGTGTATACGTGTATATATATATATATGTGTGTGTATATGTGTTTCTGTGAATGTGTGTGTGTATGTATATGTATATATATGTATATATATATATATATATGCATACAAATATTTTCATGATTGTATGTATGTATCTATGTATGCATGTATATGTATGTATGTATGTATGAATGTATGAATGTATTTATGTGTCTTGTTTCTAGGGAGAATCAAATACAAATACTAGAACTGAGTATATCATGTATGTGTGTATATACATGTGTGTATGTGTGTGTATACATGTGTGTATGTGTGTATACATGTGTGTATGTGTGTGTGTACATGTGTGTATGTGTGTGTATACATGCGTGTATGTGTGTGTATACATGCGTGTATGTGTGTGTATACATGTGTGTATGTGTGTATACATGTGCGTATGTGTGTATACATGTGTGTATGTGTGTATACATGTGTGTATGTGTGTTATACATGTGTGTATGTGTGTGTATACATGTGTGTATGTGTGTATACACGTGTGTATGTGTGTATACATGTGTGTATGTGTGTATACATGCGTGTATGTGTGTGTATACATGTGTGTATGTGTGTGTATACATGTGTGTATGTGTGAGTGTATAGCTAGAGAGAGAGAGAGAGAAATATATGTTTGCATGTATGTATATGTGTATCTGTGTGTGTACAGAAGAGAGTGACAGGCATAGAGAGAGAGGAGGCTGACAGAGATAGTAAGTGAGTAAGTGAGTGAGTGAGTGAGTTAGGGGGAGAGAAAGAGGGAAGCAGCCGGGTAAACTAGCAGGGTATATGTTGCATCCGCTTAAAGAGAAATAGATTTAATGTGTGTATGTTGTTACCGTTATTGTTGTTGTCATTACAGCTTTTGCACGGTTCCAGATGAGCTTCTTTCTGAGCGAAGAGTCCCATTATGTTCAAAAACCATTGTTTCATTTTTTTTTTTAATTCTCAGAACTATTGTCATGCAATGTGCTTTTCGTTTATTTAAGACAACAAAATGAGAGCAAAGGTAGATTTGGGCTGCCATACACAACATGGCACTTTATGCCATACGAGATCCTTTGTTGATTCAGAATTAATGCGAAGGCGGCGAGTTGGTAGAAATGTTAGCACGCCGGTCGAAATGCTTAGCGGTATTTCGTCTGTCTTTACGTTCTGAGTTCAAATTCCGCCGAGGAGGACTTTGCCTTTCATCCTTTCGATGTCGATTAAATACGTATCAGTTACACACTGGGGTCGATATAATCGACTTAATAATCCGTTTGACTGTCGTTGTTTGTCCCCTCTGTGTGTAGCTCCTTGTGGGCAGTAAAAAAATGAGAAACGTTAGCACTCAGGGCGAAATGCTTAGCGGTTTTCACTCTGTCTTTACGTTCGGAGTTCAAATTCCACCGAGGTCGACTTTGCCTTTCATCCTTTCAGGGTCGATAAATTAAGTACCAGTTGCGTACTGAGGTCGATCTAATTGACTGGCCCACTCCTCCCAAAATTTCGGGCCTTGTGCCTCGAGTAGAAAAGATTCAGAATTAATGAGTTTTGATGCAGGAGGAGAGGGGTGACGCAGTTATTAAAGCAGGGTAATATTCATAAGATGTATTTTAAATAAGATTGCATTTCTTATTTTCAAACTTCTATTTTCAATATTAGACTGGAATAATTCAAACTAGAGGCTTATATACTGGTGTGGATATGTTTCTATCCCCATAACAAAGAATTGTCAGGATAAAACAGAGTTAACGACTGTTAAACTTGATGCATAACATCGGACATTTCATTCTTAATGACCTGATAGATAGATAGATAGATAGATAGATAGATAGATAGATAGATAGATAGATAGATAGACAGGCAGACAGACAGACAGACAGACAGACAGACAGACAGACAGACAGACAGACAGATAGACAGACAGAGAGATATGAGATTGCATAAATGTTTGATTTTTTGAAATGGCAAAATCAGGAAAGAAAGAGCAGGCGCCCATAGTTTTAAGCGGAAGTTTCAGGCTAACCTATGGGATCTGTCTAGAATAAGGGAAACGAAGCGCATTTCGCTGATGAAACGCAAGGGTTCTACGAGGATGAACGAAAAGGATGGGGTACTAGGTCTATGGAATAAAAACAGGAACGGTCCTTTAGTGTGTCTTCCGTACAACTGTGTAGAATACATTTGCTTCCATACTTTGTTAAACATGTTTCATTAACGAAACTTTGGACGCCAGCCGAAGTTCTCTACCTTCCTGTAGTAGAAACTTGGTCTATAAGTGTATATATCGACATGTATGTATGTATGCATGTATGTATGTATGTATGTATGTATGTATGTATGTATGTATGTATGTATGTATGTGTATATACACATAATTTCATTCTCATACACAGTTGCTACGGGTGTAATGATTATTTTCTTTTGTTACTTCAAAATTAATAAATTTATATCTATGTGGACGCGATTACAAGCACACAGATGTATATAAGCCTGTACTTGTGTGATATATACATACATACACACAAACATATATATCTGCATTTAGATATGTGAGGATGTGTATACGTATATATTGTACTTTTGGGACGTCAAATTATATATATATATATGTGTGTATGTATATATATACGTATATATACCCACATACGAATAGAGATACACACGCACATATATACATACATAACTACATGCATAATGTATTATGCGTACGGGCGCAAACGTGTCTTTATGATTCAATACGCATGTTTTTTATATATATGCATGAACATTTCTGTATAAATATAAATAGATATAGAGATACAGACGTATACAATCTCAAACTCACAAACACACATATATATATATATATATATATATATATATATATATATACATGCACACACATTTTTGTACGCAGTCACGTACATATTCATGTATATATAGTGATATATTTACAAAAGGCTTTGCCATCGAACAAGTTATGTATCTATATATATATATATCATACACAAAAATACACACACGCAAGCAGTCGCATATATTCGCGCACACTTGCACCCAAACTTGCATATTTACACACATACACACACACACACAAACATAATCCATTATAGTTATTTGCCTTCAACTGATTAAAATTCAAATATTGAGAGAAGATGTTATGAAATGGAATTGTAACTTTATTAAAAACGGTGTCAATTGTAAAATATAGCAACAAAATATCTTGTTAAGAAATATTCCA
>NC_142942.1:15509646-15532146 GCF_046866305.1 Octopus bimaculoides | reverse complement strand
GTATATGTGGTCTGATCAGTAAGTATCCGGATTGTTCTCATAGTAACGAAGCTAAAGCACGCAGAATGAAGCTGTTTAGCACAGATTGACCTTAAATTCTGCTGTGCATGCGCACTAGGTTTTAATGTTCTAGCTTACTTCCGCTATCTACAGCAGTGCTTGGAAGTAACGTGTGTAACGTGTGATCGTCGCATTGACCATGACGGAGAAAGTTGAGCAGAGAATCTGCATCAAATTTTGCCAAAATCTTGATGAAAGTTGCTCAGAGACCTACCAATAGTTTTTGAAAATCTTTCATCCTTCTCGACACAATCCAGATCTTGAGCAACTGAAATCCGAGTGCTTTTTGGTCAGCTGAACGCAGTTTTAGCACAAATTTGGCAGACACGCCTCTCATACCCAGATCTTCAGTGATAATGGACTCAAATGGACGATAACTAATCTGCACATCCTCTGATAACTCACAGATGGTGATTCAACGATATCCCCTCATAGCTGTACGCACATCTGCGATGTTTTTCTCAGTTCTGCTGATTGCGGTCTCTCAGAACGTTCGTCAGTATCGACATTTTTCCGTAAAGGTAGACGAAATACCGCCAAGCATTTCGCCCAACGTGCTAACGTTTCTTATTTCTTTATTGCCCACAAGGGGTTAATCATAGAGGGGGGACACAAGGACAGACAAAGGGGTAAGTCGATTACATCGACCCCAGTGCGTAACTGGGACTTAATTTATCGACCCCGAAAGGATGAAAGGCTAAGTCGACCTCGGCGGAGGCAGACGAAATACTGCTATGCATTTCGCCCGGCGTGCTAACGTTTCTGCTAGTTCGCCGCCTTAGAATATTGATATGAACCTCCAGTGAGGCTTAACCATATTCTGGAATATTCCAATTGACTCAGGGAGACCTAGGTTAATGGAATGACTCCCGAGCTGAAATTTCAGTCACATCGGACAATAATATACGTTGTTTTTTTGTTGTTCTTTATTCGCAAATACATTCCTAAAAAATAATAAATTATGATCAACAGCGCTCCCTCCACGACTATCCCATCTTTTTGTACATCAGTAACTACATCCTCCAATATGTTCTTTGCATATTTAAGGTGACAACATGGCGCTTTGAGAAGGATTTGGCTACTGCTTCGCTAAATGCTGGAATACGACGCGGAGGCTACACTGGTCAAATCTCAATGGGCGCTATTAAGAATGATATTGGTGTAAAGGTAGCAGTTGGTGGGTGTGGTAGTTGTACTGGTAGTCGCGGTGCTGGAGGTAGTGTTGTGGTTGGTTGTAGTGATGGTGGTTGTAGTGGTTGTCGTGGTGATGGTAATCGTGGTGGTTGTGATAGTGGTGGTAATGTAGGTGCTGTTGATGACGTGAGTAGTGGCGGTGGCGGTGGTGGTGGTGGTGGTGGTGATGGTGGCCGTGGCGACGGTGGCGGCGGTTATGACAATGAAGTAGTTTGTGATAGTGGTGATAGCGGTTATAATGGTGTCGGTGGTGGTGGTCGTGGTGGGACAGGAAGCAGGGGTGAAAATCAAGAGGTCAGTTCAATTATACAAATTCCTGTTCATAAATAACAACGCAGAATAGCGGTCAGAGGAATATTCCAATATTCCGCTGTCATTTTCCAATAGAATTTTCAAAGACGGGAACAAAACGTAACAATTAATAATTTATTGGATCTTTTCACGTACTCTGTGTGTGTGTGTGTGTGTGTATCTGTGTGTGTATGTGTCTGTGTGTGTGTCTGTGTGTAACTGTGTCTGTGTGTGCGCGTGTGTGTATGCACGCGCGCGTGTGTGTGTGTGTGTGTGTGTGTGTGTGTGGCATTGCGTGCCTGTGCATATGTTTGCAAGTGTGTGCGTGTGTGTGTATGTGGCATTGCGTAGCTGCATACTTATGTGTGTGTGTCTGTGTGTGTTTCCCTGTGCGTGTGTGTATCCCTGTGCGTGTGTGTGTCCCTGTGCGTGTGTGTGTGTCTGTGCGTGTGTGTGTGTCTGTGCGTGTGTGTGTGTCTGTGCGTGTGTGTGTCCCTGTGCGTGTGTGTGTCCCTGTTCGTGTGTGTGTGTGCACGTGTATGCGTGTGTGTGTGTGTGTGTGTGTTGGTGTGTGCGCTTTATTGTGTCAATATATGCCTGTGTGTGTATGTATGTATATGTGTTTATAAGTATGCATCTGTGAGTTTCTGTCTAGGGTTGAGTGTATATGTGATTAAATACCTCAGTGCATGTGTGCATGTGTATGTGCGTGTGCGTGCGTGCGTGTGTGCGTGTGCGTGTGTGTCTGTGTGTGTGTGTCAGTGTATGTGAATGCATGTGCCTTGTGGGTAAGTGTGTCTATGATTCTTTGTGTTCGTGTCAGTGTGCGTACGTGTGTTATTGTTTGTATTATGTGCGTACCTGTGGGCGTGGATGCATATATGTGTATGTGAGATTGTATGCATATGTGTGTATGGCTTTGTGTATATTTATGCATATGGTTGGTGTGTGTATTTGTCTCAAGCCATTTACGTGTTGTTTGATGTGTCTGTACAGAGAAACATGGATGTCAGTGTGTGTATGCGTGAGTATGTGAGCATATCTGTTTTAGTGTATAAGTTTATGTGTGTGTGTGTGTGTGTGTGTGTATGTATGTGTGTGTGTGTGTGTGTGTGTGTGTTTTGTGTATGTGTGTGTGTGTGTCTCTGTGTGTCTGTGCGTCGGTGGCGCCTCTGCATCTGTAGGTTTCTGCATTTCTGTAATTTTCTATATATATATATATATATATATATATATACATCCCCACACACATACACACACACACACACATATATACATATGCGCGTATATATATATATGTGTGTGTGTGTGTATATATATATATGTCTGTGTGTGTATGTATGTATGTATATATATATATATATATATGTATATATATATATATATATATATATATATATATATATATATATATATATATATATATATATATATATACATATATATATATACACACCCCAGGGGCAGGGTTGAAAATTTCCTGGCTTTGGGTAAAAGAAAATACAGAAGGATCAGATAATTATATCTTTATTCAACACTCGCTTAAAAGCCGCTCTCCGTGCGGACTCTTAAGTTACCTTCTGTAGAAGATTAATTAGGTCTGCGGACCAAAATTAGAGAGAGCTAAATGGTATGACTATAACATATCTATAAAGACTATATGCCGCGTTGGTGTTTGATCAGAGGTTAAGGACGAATGAGATTTAATTCTGTAATGCAATCATTCTATTATTCCAGTCCTAAGTTGAATTCCAACTGTTGGCCAGTTTGTCCCAAAGTTCTTATCTCGACGTAAAATTAACAAAGTATATTTCAAGCAGGCAAAGCTTCACTAATTCACACCATCTTTCTTGGCGTTTGTCAGATGACGTCAGAGATTAAGAGGGAGATAAATGACATTCGCTTCGTGAAATTTACGTCGAGATAAGAACTTTGGGACAAACTGACCAACAGTTGGAATTCAAAGTGCTTGTTTTCTGCCGGCACCAGGTAACTGGTGTTGGTTTGTTTATATCAAAAGAGACCCACAGAATAAAGGACCAGACTTCAAAAATATCTACTGATGTCGATTCGTTTGACTAAGCCCTTCGAGTTGATGCCCCAGCATGGCCGCAATCCATTGAGTGAATCAGATGAAAAGATGAAAGATGAAAGACGTGTATTAGCAACCTCTTCCTTTTCCTACACTATTTACCAATCTTTTTTCTTTAATCAAGCATTGAGAAATGCCGCAATTTTCTTCTATATACTTTATTCTTTCCGTTTGCCATTTTAATTATTTAATTATTCCAGTTTTCACACTAATTATATATCCCAACCCGCCCAAGTCGACGGCAGCGGCACCGTAATGGTCTTCTAATTATCTCCAACTCTACCCTATCTACTAATATTCTCTCAGTGTCATATTATTCACAAAGCCTTTCACGTATTCCTCACAGCTCCCTTATTTCATCTTGGCCTTTTCATATCCTTTATTCTACTCCACAACTTTATATTATTATGTGTAGTATCATAAGGAATATCATCATTATTGTTATGCTATTCTTTTTTTTCTTTATACTCTCTTTCTCTCCATTTAATTGACTAATTATTAATATTTATTAACCTACTGAACGTTATTCCTGATTTATTTGTTTCCAAAATTTTCTATACAATAAGAATTTATTTTATTTTTTTCTCTTAATAATCAATTTAAAACCCATGAAAGTGTTCATGATTTATAAGCTCAGTGACTTTCATTTTCCCTAAATAATCACAGCATTCATGGTTGTCCGTTTTCAATGCACTATTTTTTATTTGTTTATTCATTATTCATTTATTTATTTATTCATTGTTATGTATTTATTTATGTGATTATTTATGCATTGATAATTATAATTATAAAAATCCCTGGTTTAATTATTTAAAGGTTCAATTGTTTGTTTTTATTTGTTCATTAACTTATGATAATTATCACTGATTTAATTGTATAACAATAATAATTCCTTCATTGACTTATTCATTAAATTTAAAAAGAAAAAAAAACTAAATAAAGGATCCTTTTTGATTTAATGATTCAATATGAATTATGCACTGGGTAATAATCATAATAAATAATAATAATAATAATAATAATAATAATAATAATAATAATAATAATAATAATAATAATAATAATAATAATGGTTTCAAAATTCTTCTACAAGGGCAGTCATTTGTTGTGGAAGGGATGAGTCGATTAAATCGACCTCAATGTCTTACTGGTACTTAATTCATCGACCCCCGAAAGGATGAAAGGCAAAGTCGACCCCAACTCAGAACATGAGGACAAACGAAATAGTGCGAACTATTCTGCCAACTCGCCGCCTTAATAACAACAACAACAATAATAATAATTATAATAATAATAGTAGTAGTAGTAGTAGTAGTAGTAGTAGTAGTAGTAGTAGTAGTAGTAGTAGTAGTAGTAGTACTTGGGAATCAATGAACTACATACGATACAACAGAAATCACAAAAAACACATAACGAAAAGAAATACAAATAACTACAGAATATGTGGTGGTGGAGAAGAAGTAATAACTCATATTGTCTCTGGCTGCCCAGTCCTGGCTAAGAAGGAGTACATTCATAGACACGACAGAGTTGGGACCTATATACACTGGAAGCTATGCCGACACTATGGAATGACAACAGAAAAAAGATGGTTTAGGCACACCCCTGAAAAGGACACAAAAGATTGAAAGCACACATAATCTGGGATATGTCAATGCACACGGATAAAGAAATTAAGGCTAATAAGTCGGATATAGTTGTCAGAGATCACCAAGAAAGAACAAATGCTTTCTAATAGATGTTTTAATACCAACAGATGACAATGTTTCTCTAAAAGAAACGGAGAAACTTTCAAGATATAAAGACCTGGATATAGAGGTAACTCGAATGCGGAGCCTAAAAACAGAAACACTTAAGTATGATAAAATAAAGTTCAGATAGATACATAACAAAAATACCAGGACTTACAAGTATATATAACATACAGAAAATAGCACTACTAGGCAGGGCACACATCCTACGTAATTCACTTTCAATACAGTAAATATAAGAGCATCGCAACAAACTACAACACACACCCAAGGCATACAGGGCTGCGATCGGTAGTGCAGTGAAAGCACGTGATAAAAAGAAGACTAATGAATAATAATAATAATAATAATAATAATAATAATAATGATGATGATGATGATGATGATGATGATGATGATGATGATGATGATGATGATGATCCTTTCTACAAAATTTGGGGAAAGAGGACTAGTCGATTACATCGACCCCAGTGTTTCACTGGTACTTAATTAATCGATTCCTGAAAGGATGAATGGCAAAGTAGTATTATGTAGAGCATCGCACAGTATCCAATATGGTAATGTTGTTGATTAAAGATACTGTGTGTACCAAGGGTTTGTACTGTCTCTCATGTCACAACAAAAGTCTCAAACAGTACGTTATACAATGTGTGCATGAGTGGATATGTGTGTGCGTGTATAAACTGAGCACTGCCAGACCTTGCAAATGTATATATCCAGGTAGCATGTAGCACTTTTCCCAAAATTGTTTTTAAGTTCCACTGACACTTGAGTCATGGGAACATCGATAATGCACCATCTAAAAGGAAAAATGACTGCAACAGCAGTACATTGGAACGTCGTCAATGAATATGCAACGCTGAACAACAATCCAACGTAATGCTTGGTCCTGATTTGGAACTTACAGCCTTCTGATCAAGAGCCCGACATGCTAACCTGAGGCCACATGTCTTAACCATATACGTGTGCGCGAGTGTGTCTGTGCGCGTGTGTGTCTGTGCACATGTGTGAGCGTGTGTGAGCGTGTGTGCGCGTGTGTGAGCGTGAATTTACGTGAGTGTGAGTCTATGTGTATGTGATTATCTTCCAGTTTTTATGTGTCTCTTTGCATTTGTTTATCTATTTGCCTCTATGTCTGCGTTACTATACAGCTCTCCGTTTCGTTATAACTCGTTGCGTCAGTCACAATGCATACTTACTTACACTTACGTGTATATGTACAATGTATATATATATATATATATATATATATATATATATATATATATATATATATATATATATATATATATATATATATATATATATATATATATATATATATATATATACATACATGCATATGTGTGTGTACTTGTATTATATATATATATATATGTATACATATATATATGTGTATAGATATATAGATATATATATATAGATAGATAGATAGATAGATAGATAGATAGATAGATATATAGATAGATAGATAGATAGATAGATGACGTATATATATATATATATAGATAGATAGATACACACACACATATATATATTTATAACATATATATATATATATATATATATATATATATATATATATATATATATATATATACATGTGTGTGTGTATATATATATATATATATATATAGAGAGAGAGAGAGAGAGAGAGATACTTATATACATATACATATATATATAAATATATATATATATATATATATATATATATATATATATATATATATATATATATAGATAGATAGATATATATACATATATATTTATACATATATATATATGTATATACTTATATATTTATACATATATACATATATATACATATATATATATACATATATATATACATATATATATATACATATATATATATAGATACACCAGTGTGTTTATATTAAAACTGTGTACCATTCTACTCTATATTTACACACCAATCTCATAATCTCTCCCCATTGTATGACTATTGTATACAATCTAACATTAATGTGGTCGTTGCTATTAATGCTGATGTTGTTGTTATTGTAGATTTTCGTAATGTAGTTATTATTATTATCAACATTATCATCATCATCGTCGTCATTAATATTAATACCATCAACACGATTATCATTATTATTATTATGATTATTATTATTATTATTATTATTAGTAGTAGTAGTAGTAGTAGTAGTAGTAGTAACAGCAGCAGCAGCAGCAGTAGTAGTAGTAGTAGTAGTAGTAGTGGTGGGGTGGTGGTAGTAGTAACAGTAATTGTGGTGGTGGTGGTGGTGGTGGTGGTGATAGTGTTTGCGATGGTGGTCGTGGTCGTGGTCGTATTATGGTGGTGATGATTGTTGGGACTACCATAGTAGCAGGCAGGCAGCAATAGTGTGTGTATATATATATATATGTGTGTGAGTGTGTGTGTGCGTTTGCGTATGTGTATATAATTATGCATACGTGTATGCGTGTACATAATTATATAGACACGTATATATACGTATGCTGGTTTATATAAATATATATCTATATACATAATATATAATATATATACATAATATATAATATATATTTATATATATATATATATGCATATATATATACATATCTATATGCATATATATACGTATGTATATACACACATATACATATATACATATATACATATGCACATATATGTATGCATGTATATATATATATATATATATATATATATATATATATATGTATATATATATATGCATACACATATATATTTATATAAACATATATATATATATATATATATATATATATATATATATATATATATATATGCGAGCGCGTGTGTGTGGGTGAGTGTGTGTATGTGTAAGTCTGTTAACATTACTGTTTTCGGCGAGGTCAAGTTTGCCATTAAAACTTCCGGTATTGATAAAATAAATTACCAGTCTACTACAAAGTCGATATAATTGATGACCTCCTCTCCTTACCCCGAATTTCTGGCCTTGTGCCTGTGTAAGAAACAACAACAACAACAAAAACAACTACTACTACTACTACTATTGTGGCGATCATACTCAGTCATTACCGCACCAGGTAGAATACTTTAACGGCATTTCGACTGTCGATAACGTATGGCTTTCAATGCTGCAGCGGTCGACTTTGACTTCCATCTTTTCGAGATCGATAAAATAAGTACCAGTTACAGACTGGGGTTAATGTAATCGACTTAATCCCCTCCTACAAACAGCCTTTGTGTCAAAAATTTGAAATCATTGTTATTATTTTTATCATTATCATTATCATTATTATTATTATTATCATCATCATCATCATCATCATCATCATCATCATTATTATTATTATTATTATTATTATTATTATTATTATTATTACATGCCATCAAAGTGACACTGGGGTAAAATATACGAAGCCCATTATACCCATCATGACTACCCGTCTGATAAGGGTAGACCAGGCACATGCATCACAACCAAATGTGCGCGACATGGTGGTCTCATATCAAGATAAACAGTGCATGACCTCGCAGGTGGGGCCCAGTTATAATTTTCTTCAGGTCGAGTAGTCCATCCCGCTCAAAAGGTCCCTGAATAAAGGTTGTTTAAAGATGTTGATCGAAACACCCTTGTTTCCAAAGGTGAATTATTCAAACCCCAAAGAATTCCTCCCAACATGGCTATGATGCTCCCCCACTACTTCTGCTCACGATCAGAGATGCACATATCAACAGCCACCAAGGGACACGCTCAACTGGTTAAGGTCAAACAACTGACAAGCAAATCTGTGGTATTAAGCAGAATATTTGCTGTAGGCCATCTTTTTATACCAAGACAAAACAATGTACATGATAACACTCCCTATGAATTAAGATCAGAAGCCATGAGAGCTATTGCCTGATACTGCATCCGGGCATTATTATTATTATTATTATTATCATTTTTATTATTATAAGCATCGCACGGTATCCAATATTGTGAGGTTGTTCATTGAAGATATTGTATGTATTTATAGGTGGTTTGTACTGTTTGTCAAGTCAGAACAAGGACCTCAGACAGACAGTACTTTACGCAATATGCGTGCAGTTCCAAGTAATGCCCACATGTGCCATACATCTAGATTGTAGGGTATTTCTAAGGTTTTCAGATGTTTTTACAGATTGGGTAGTATTGAACCCAATGCTCCGATGACAATAGAGATAACCTTTATCTTTGACTCTCGTAGCTGCCACATCTTAGCCATCTTAATTCTCAGGTCACCATATTTATCAACCTTTTCTGCTTCTTTCATGATGATACGTTAATCTCCTGACATAGCTACATTATTATTATTATTATTACTATTATTATTATTATTATTATTATTATTATTATTATTATTATTATTATTTCAAGGCGACGATCTGGCAAAATCGTAAGCACGCTGGGCGAAATGCTTAGTGGTATTTCGTCTGCTGCTACGTTCTGAGTTAAAATTACGTCCCCGTAACTTAGCGGTTCGGCAAGAGATAGAATAAGTACTAGGCTTACAAAGAATAAGTCCTGGGGCGGGGGGGGAGCGATTTGCTCAACTAAAGGTGCTGCTCCAGCATGGCCGCATTTCAAATGACTGGAACAAGTAAAGGAGTAAAAGACTAGAAACCACTAAGTTATAGGAACGTATGCAAACCAACAGCGGTTTTCAGCTGTTGACGGAACAAACACAAGCGCGAAGACACACACATATACGCACTCACATTCATACAAATATTTACATATATACACGTGTATGGGTGAGTGTCTAGTTATGAATATATGTATTTATGCATGTATGTGTAAATGTATGTATATTTTCGTAGTATTTTTTCTTGCGTTATTAATAATATTATTAATAATAATAAACTTCATTCATGGTATTTTTATTGTTATTGTAATTTTTAATCAATGGCAGTTTATTATTAATATTATTTTATTATCATCATTATTGTAAAGATGAAGAAGGGAAAATGAAGGAAAAAAAACATACAGTATTATCAATAAAGAATAACAAAATATCATATAAAAATAATGTTAATAATGCAGAATGAATAAAGCATTATTATTATTATCAGTATTATTATTATTATTATTATTATTATTATTATTATTATTATTATTATTATTATTATTATCGTCGCTGTCATCATCATTGGCATTATCACCACCTCCATCATCATCAACATCGTCAGCATCATTGTCATCGTGAAATTACATCACCAGCATCATGATTATTATTATTATTATTATTATTATTATTATTATCATTAGTCTGGTTGTTGTGCTTATTGTTGTTGCTGCTGCTGCTGCTGCTATTGTAGTTGTTGCGTTCGTTGTTGTGGTCGTCATTGTTGCTATTGTTGTCATCATGATCATCAACATCATCGTCGTCGTTATCACCAACGCCACTACCATCACCACCGTCATCGTCATCACCGTCATCATCATCACCGTTATCATCATCATCATCGACATCACACATCATCATCCATATCATCATCATCCACATCATCATCATCATCATCATCATCGATATCAGACATCGTCGTCGTCGTCATCATCATCATCATCATCATCATCATCAGCAGCAGCAGCAGCAGCAGCAGCAGCAGCAGCAGCGTCGTCGTCGTCATCACTATCCACATCACCATCACCATCGTCGGCAGCGGCGTCATTGGCATTTGTCGTCGTCATCATTATATATGTTACAGTCCTTGCTATTACTATTAGCTCTAGTAGTAGTAGTAGTAGTAGTAGTAGTAGTAGTAGTAGCAGCAGCAGCAGCAGCAGTAGTAGTAGCAGTTGTAGTAGTAGTAGTAGTAGTAGTAGCAGCAGCAGCAGCAGCAGTAGTAGTAGTAGTAGTAGTAGTAGTAGTAGTAACAGCAGCAGCGGTAGCAGCAGCAGCAGCAGTAGTGGTAGTAGTAGTAGTAGTAGTAGTAGCAGCAGCAGCAGTAGTAGTAGTAGTAGTAGTAGTAGTAGTAGTAGTAGCAGCAGCAGCAACAGTAGTAGTAGCAGTTGTAGTAGTAGTAGTAGTAGTAGCAGCAGCAGCAGCAGTAGTAGTAGTAGTAGTAGTAGTAGTAGTAGTAGTAGTAATAATAATAGCAGCAGCAGCACTAGTAGTAGTAATAACAGCAGCAGCGGTAGCAGCAGCAGCAGTAGTAGTAGTAGTAGTAGTAGTAGTAGTAGTAGTAGTAGTAGTAGTAGTAGCAGTATCACTATCACTATTGTTATTACTATTACTGCCGTCATCATTATTCCTCTTATTTACTTCATTTTTTTTCTTCTTTTCTATATTCATTTCTATTTATTTTTTCATAATCTCCTTAATATGCCATAAAATTTGACAAAAAGATTTTAGCCTTGCTTTTCATCTTACACTCTTATTGACTATTGGGTTTTTGGTCGAACAAAGCAACGTATTGTAACACAGTACGATATTATCAAGTTTGTATTCATTAATGATTACTTTCTAAACCCCAGTAAGCCTTTTGTCTGTTCTATTACAGTAGGGAGGGTGTAGATTCAGATTTTCGTTTTCAGTTTTTTTAGTTTTTGCTTCATTTTTGTTTTCTATGTGAAAGACATTAAATTAATGATTATTTGGAGAGAGATATTGAATGAGACGGAGTCTGAGAGACACATAAAAGAGAGAGAAAATAAAGGAGAGGAGAAGGGAGTTAAGACCAGAGAGTGTGTAAATGTGAGTGAGAGATATTGATGGAGTTAGAGTATGGAAAAGAGAATGATAGATAGGATGTTATAATGAGCGTTAGAGAGAAAGTGTGAGAGGGAGAGAGAGCCGTAGATTGAGGGTTAGAGGAAAGGCTGAGAGATGAAGAAAGAGACAGAAAACGATGTATAGAGTGTTAGGTTGATCAGTGGAGAGGAAGAGAGAGTAGGAGTAATAGAGAGAGAAGGTGAATCAGATAGCAATAAATAAGAATTTAAAGAAAAGGGGAGAGTGTGAGAGAGAGGCAGAGAGGTTGAGAGAGGTAGATAGAGGTTTATAAAAAAGAGTGAGAGGGACGGGAAATAAAGACTGAGAGAGATGCAGTGTGAAATAAAGAATGAATATACAGGGTGTTGGAATGAGGTGTAGAGACAGAAGAGAGAAACAGACAGAACGAGAGAGAGAGACTGACAGAGACAGACAGACAGAAAAGAGAGTGAGAAAAGAGAGAGAGTGAAGAAAAGAGTGAGAAGGAGCATGAGAAAGTGAAAGACAGGAGAGACAGATCGACAGAAAGAGAGAGAGAGAATTAGAGGGAGCGAGAGAACGAATGCGAGGGAGAGAGAAAAAGAGAGTTAGAAGGAGCATGAGAGAGGGAAAGACAGAGGAGAGACAGAATGAGGAAGAGAGAGGTAAGCGAATCAGAGAGTGAGAGACAGGGAGTGAGAAAGAGAATTGGAGACACTGGAGAGAATAAAGGAAAGAATGAGAGAGTGAGAGAGAAAGAAAGTGAGAGCGAGAGAAAGTGAGAGAGAGAGATTGAGTAAGAGATGGACTGAGTGTGAAAGAGAGCTATAGAGAAAATTAAAAGAGCGAAAGAGAGAGGGAAGCAAGCAGGAGTGGCAGGGGATGAGGTCGAGTGAGGGAGAGTAAGAGAGTGAGAGAGAAAGAAAGAAAGAAAGAAAGAAAGAAAGAAAGAAAGAGAGAGAGAGCGAGAGAGAGAGAGAGACAGGCATGAGTGTCGACACATGAGGCAAGAGACAAAGTATGGGAGAAGTAGAGAATGTGAAAGATGGAGAGATTGAAAATGAACGAAAGAGAAATGAAATGTGAGAGACACAGAGTAAGAAGAGTGAATTAGAGAGAGTGGTAAATTGAGGGGGACGAAAAGTACGGAGAAGTAACATATGTGTGAGTGTGTATTTGTGTAATATATTTATGAATGTGTGGGCTAAGAAAGAACTAGAGAAGGAGAGACTTGGCAAGGAAAGAGATGGAGAGGGAGAAAATAGAGTTAAAAAAATGAAAGAAAACGATGGAACGAGAGTGAAAAAATGAGGACAATATTGGTAGAAAGAGAGAAAGGTAAAGTGAGGTAAAGAAAGGTAGAGTCAGGGAGAGAAAGGTAGAGTCAGGGTGAGAAAGAGAAAGAGAAAGAGAAGAAGGGGAGTTGGACAGAGTAAGAATAGGAAGAGAAAACAGAACGACAGAGAGAAACAATGTCTGCCGTTTTCTTTCCTTCAAAGTTTCCACTATCTATTTTTAATATTATTTACATTTAATCATGACAGTTATGATCCATTTATTATTTTTTTTCCTATTTTATAACTTTATTTCTTTTTTTTTTGTTCTTAATATAAGAAAAAATGCTCCAGAAAATAAAATAAATAACATAATAATAATAATAATAATAATAATAATAATAATAATAATAATAATAATAATAATAATAATAATAATAATAATAATAATGATAATGATAATAATAATGATGATCACAATAATAATATAGAGGCGACATTTTTTTTTTACTATAGGTTGTAGTTAATCTTATGCCGGTTTTTGGTGTCTGGTTCGAGGTTAAAGGTTCGAATATATCTGCTATTTAATTGCTGATGCATGATAGGAACAAGTTTATATGGATAGATAGATAGATAGATAGATAGATAGATAGATAGATAGATAGATAGATAGATTGATAGATAAATTGATGGATGTAGATGAATATCTATGTTTGTTTGTGTTTGTGTGTGTGCCTGTGTGTAAATATATATATATATATATATATATATATATATATATATGCAAAAACAGCAAGGAAACGTGAGGCACAAAGAGTTTCGATGTTTCTGTAGTGGTTACAGCTGTTTCATAATTCAGTCAGAGTTACATCATCAACGTCAATCCGTGCGCGTTCTGTCCGACTGCATCACCCGACACGTAACTGCCGTCTGAACGTCTTATGTGTAAATCCATGCACGAATATTCGACCACTTATAGTTTTCGTAGTCTGAAAGTCTGTCAATAGTAATTATATTATTCGCTCGCTCCCCCAACTTTTGAAGAATACACGTTCCCTTACACTTGAAGAATATGGTGGTCCCTGTTCCCTATCAACTCCAGGCTCATCCTTGGTCAGAGCTAAAATTTCTTTGATTATAAGCCGTTTGGATCAGGACCAAATTGTTCCAAGGTTTTCTGGTTTTAATGTTGGAATGTCTTTTATCATAGGCCCCTTTGATCAGAACTGATTAACTTTTGATCTTAAGTTTTTGTTGTTTCTTTTTATCAGGGTTTCAAAATCTTTAATCATCGGTTTCTTTGAAGCGTGTTGAGAAATCTTCCATCATTGGTTTATTTCATTTGGGCCTAAAAATTTTTGATCATATATTTCTTTCATCGGAGTCGACCACAGTCAAACAAACGAAACAAGTAGAAGAATAAAAGAATAAAAGAAAAGACACTTTGATCAGGACTGAAACAATCTTTGATAGTTGGCCTCTTTGATTAAAACCGGGAGTATTTTTGATCGTAGACATCTTTGATCAGAGGTCAAAATCTTTGGTCTGAGGTCTCGGGAAAGAACTGAAATATCTGAAAGATCAGGCCTCAATGATCTTTGATCAGAGTGGAAAGATGTTTGATCAGCCCTCGAAGATCTTTGATCAGAACTGGAAGATTTTTAATCAGCCCTCAAATATCTTTGATCTGAGATGAATGATCTTTGATCAGACCTGAAAGATCTTTGATCAAACCTGAAAAATCTTTGATCAGAGCTGAAAGATCTTTGAATGAAGGGATCTCAGATTTGGACATATTTAATCAGACAAAGAAGTTTTGTTCATAGTTTTTTGGTAAGAAGTGAACGATCTTTGATCAGAGCTGAGTGATCTTTGATTGTAGGTATCTTTGAGAACAGACCTGAAGAATTTTAATCAGAGATTTAATATCTTTGACCATTAATTCCTTGGTTCAAGACTGCAAAATGCATTAAACTATTGCTCTCTTTGATCAGAGCTGAAAAATGTTCGATCATTGATCAAAAAACATTTACCAAGGGTTTCTGTGATCAAAGCTAAAATATATAGTCAGTGCTTGTGTTGTTTCACAGCATTGGTTGCCTTCGAGAACTGCAACCACCACAACAACAACGCAAACAATTCTAGCCAAGAAAAGTGACAACAGTATCAAATTCATCATCATCCTCATGGTCATCATCATCCTCATGGTCATCATCATCATCATCATCATCATCATCATCATCATCATCATCATCATCATCATCATCATCTCCATCATCGACATGAACAAAAGCAACAATAAAAAGATAATAAAGTAAAACTAATCCACCATCCACCACACACACATGGACACACATTTACACACAGCAAATTTGACCTGCGCAAATAGCAGCCAAATCTCTCTCAAAACCAATCCCACTTCACCGCGTTAGAAAAGACGAAATCGAAGACGATGGTGGCGATTTCTTTGCATTTATGATAACGGATGGATGGTCACGGACGGAACGTCGTTGTTCACAGATCTAAGCGATCAGAATTGACCAGCCAGGCGTTGCACAACGATGAAAAGAACGTGTTTAACAAATCATTCTTTGTGACTTCTGTTTCAGTAAGACTGCATAACGATACCCAATGATACAACACCTGTTGCAGTGATTATATCGTTATCACTCTGTGTGTGTGTATATGCGTATGTGTTTCTGTGTCTGTGTGTGTTTACGATTGATGTAATCTCGCCTGTACAGCCACGTTGTATTAATGACGTATATATTTTATAATGTCATATATTTTATGTTGTCATACATTTCGGCTTCGTTTCTTATCGCTTTAACCATTAACATACTTATCTCTGCCACATTACTGCCTACGTCGGCGCCGCTTTCGTAATAATAATAATAATAATAATAATAATAATAATAATAATAATAATAATAATAACAACAACAATAATAATAATAATAATATTAATGATAATGATAATAATAGTAATAATAACAATAATAATAATAATAACAATAATAATGATGATGATGATGATGATGAAGATGATGATGATGATAATAATAATAATAATAATAATAATAATAATAATAATAATAATAATAATAATAATAACAACAAAAACAATAGCAACAAATACAACAACTTCAATGTTGATAATGATAATGATGACGAATCTGATAATAATGATGATAACATTAATAACAGCAATAATGATGATGATGATGATGATGATGATAATATTAATAATAATAATAATAATAATAATAATGGGATAACGGTAATAATAATATTAATAATGAAATCAATAGTATCAATATTATTAACAATAGCAAGAACAAGAATAATAATCATCATCATCATCATCATCATCAGCAGCAGCAGCAGCTACAGTAGCAGCAGCAGCAGCAACAGGAGCATTATCCTCACCATCATGACTATTATCATCAATATCAGCAGCACCTGTAGCATTGCATCATCATCATCATCATCATCATCATCGTCGTCGTCGTCGTCATCATCATAATCACCAAATCACCAGCATGAACATTATCATTCGCATCATCATCATCATCATCATCCTCCTCCTCATCATCATCATCATCATGATCTCCATCATCTGCGGCAGCACCAGCGTAATAATCGGCGCCGTTATTGTCAGGACCATGATTATCAACAGAGCGTCATCGTGGCTTTGTTTGGAAATGTCGTCGCTATCACCACCATCGTCATCGTTTTCGTCGTCGTCGTCGTCATCATCATCTTTACCATTACCACCATTACCGCCATCGCTACCGGTACCATTGCATCATAATTACTAAAATCCGCATCAGTATTGCTAACATCGTGTTCGTGACAATGATGCATCATCATCGGCACCACTACCATAATCACCATCGCATCATTATATTCATCATCATCATCACGATCATCATCATCATCATCATCATCATCATCATCATCATCATCATCGTCGTCATCATCATCATCTGCATCATCATCAATATCATCATCATCATCATCATCTTTATCACATTATCAACGCCTGGAAGTATATGTCTTGTCTTTAAAGTCGTGCAAGCACTGACCACATGTCGAACAGGCGTTGACTGTCGAGGACCCACAACAAAGTAAGGTAAGGGTTCTACATGGACCCCAAGGCCTTGATAACTTTCGAAACATACCCTTTCCCTAATTTGGACATTTGGCAAAGTCGTTACCACGTCGGACAAAATGCCTAGCAACATTTCGTTTGTCTTTACGTTCTGAGTTCAAATTACGGTGAGGTCGACTTTCCTTTTCATTCTTTTCGGGAGTCGATAACATAAGTACCAACCAAGAACTGGGGTCGATGTAATCGATTTAACTCCAGCCCCTAACCTGCTGACCTTGTGTCAAAATTTTTTAGTTATTTCTGTTATTTTATTTTTATTTTTTGCAGGCAGTAACATGAGATTTGATTAAATTGTTTGTTACCATTTCCATTTGGTGGAATGTCTGTGAAGCAACCTCCTTGTTAACTTATAGGTGCGTGGTAGTTTCCAGTATCAGGGAATTGTTCGGCTGTACAATGATGCCATCATTTATAACCACTTGTACAAACAGAATAGGTAAACTTTTAAACTAATTTATTTCTGTCATTCATATTATCTATCCATCAATCTATCTATCAATCAATCTATCTATTATTATCACTGTGCTGTCATTTATACCAGTGTAACTTCACAAGACAAGAGAAACAGCCACATGCTGCTTTGAACACTACTAAAGTTAGCTGCACTTGTTTCCATAAAAAAAAAAGCTTAATAAAATACATGTCAGCCTGAAGTCCGTTCGTTTGTCTATTCTATTATCTTCAAATAAATATTTTTTATGTTATGTTTTTTCTTTTTTTCTAAAACAAATACATCAGACTTCTTGGTATTTTCTGGACCAGCTCTACAGAGTTTCCTTTTATCATTTCGTTTTCTCTCTTCCTTTCTTTTTTCGTGTTGTTTTTACACTGTATTAACCTCGGTGTACTTTTAAGGATGGCATTGTATGTGTAAGACACAGGAAACCAGATACGGCGAGAAAGTAAAATGAATAAAAACGTTGTTGGAAAAGTATGTGTAAATACTCATTGAATCATTCATGTCTCAAATTATGTCCTCCACTGTTCAAGTGTTCAAAACTAGATTTAATTATACACACACACACACACACACACACACACACACACACACACAAACACACACACACACACACACACACATAAATATATATATATATATAAACGTATAAACCTAAACATACACAAATGCATACACAATTAGATGGATAAATCGATAGAAAGAGAGAGACAAAGACAGTTATATAGATATATAGATATATAAATAGATAGACAATTAGACATATATATATATACAGATAGATAGTGATAGATAAATAAACAGAGAGGTAGATAGACGGGCAGACAGATAGACGGGCAGACAGACAACAGACAAACAGATAAGCAAGCAGACAGACAGGCAGGCAGAAAGGCAGACTGGCAGACAGACACAGGTACATAGATAGATAGATAGATAGATAGATAGATAGATAGATAGATAGATAGATAGATAGATGTGTGTGTGTGTGTAACAGGATTACACAATCGAAGCAGTATTAAATTAAATTAACTACGTATAATATGTAATACCTTTCTGCCAAACTGTCAACTTTCTAAATACATTAAGCATTGAGTCACAGACGACGGTTTTCACTTAATACTGCACCAACTGCATTTACTGGATTTTTTTCAACCTGGCGGCTATACGCAACGTCATTGAATGTCTTATTCAGTTTCTTATAACGATAGGCGATTCATTCTCATACAGGCATGAGATTGAGTGCGAGTGCACGCCATTGAAAAGGGCTAAAAATGGGCGAAATAGATCTGTTGTTCACACAAGCTGCTGCTCATGCGATTTTTCGTTTACCAATATATACAGGCAAGTGTGGCTGTGTGGGAAGAAGGTTGCTTCTCATGCGCATGGTCCCGGGTTCAGTCCCACTGCGTGGAAACTTGGGTAAAGTGTCATCTACTATAATCTCACGTCGACAAATGCCTTGTGAGTGAATTTGATAGACAGAAACTGAAAGAGGCCTGTCGTGTATAAATATATATATATATATATATATATATATATATATATATATATATACACGAAGGGCTTCTTTCAGTTTCCGTCTACCAAATCCACTCAAAAGACTTTGGTCGGCTCGAGGCTATAGTAGAAGACAGTTACCCAAGGTGCCACGCAGTGGGACTGAACCCAGAACCATGTGGTTGGTAAGTAAGTTACTTACCACACAGCCATTCCTGCGCCTATGTATGGCATGGTATGTATGTATGTATGTATGTATGTTTTGACTCTATGTGAACATAGGAACAATTACATTGTTCTGTCTTAAAGTCATGAATTGCAAATGTTAAACTTTTAAACATTCATACTGTTGTGAAGGCCGCAAACCGAGATAGTTTATATGTATATATATATATGTGTGTGTGTGTGTGTGTGTGTGTGTGTGTGTGTGTGTGTGTGTGTGTGTGTGTGTGTGTGTGTGTGTGTGTGTGTATGTATACACTGTAACGTATTAGAGATACGTAAATTTGATAAACATCTATGCATGTATATATACGTATACGTATATACTTATGTATGAACAAAGGCATATACGTGCGCGCACACATCTTTATATGTGTGTATATATATATATATATATATATATATATATATATATATATATATATATATATATATATATATATATATATATATACATACATATATATATGTATATGTATATATACATATATATATATACATTCACATATATACATATGTATATATATATATATATATATATATATATATATATATATATATATATGAGAGAGAGAGAGTGCGTTTGTGTGTGCGAGAGAGAGAGGGACAAACATTAAGGGCAAGACAAAAAGAGAGAGAGAACCGTACTGTGCGGGTGTATAGTTTGGTGGGGGTGGGCTGAGTGTCTCTGTATAGTTAAACAGACGTGTGTTTTCGATTGTGTGTCTGCATATATTTGTCTATGTATAACTTTGTCGGGAAAATGTCTGGTGATTCTTCACTGTTGCAATCATGGCAATGTTTTGCAGTGATTTCGTTCTGTGTCTTGTTGAAACCTGAAGACAATAGAAATTGTTCCACATTCTGTGAAATTTGCCAGCTGTGATGTTTTTGACGTGAAAGATTAAATATATGTACCTATTGAATAATTAGCAACAGTAATGAGAATGACAAGAATAAATAGCCAAAACAGCTATAATCAGAATAATAATAATAATAATAATAATAATAATAATAATAATAATAATAATAATAATAATAATAATTTAATTCTTTATTGCCCACAAGGGGAGTTAAACACAGAGCGGACAAACAAGGACAGACAAAGGGACTAAGTCGATTACATCGACCCCAGTGCGTAACTGGTACTTATTTAATCGACCCCGAAAGGATGAAAGGATGAAAGGCAAAGTTGACCTCGGTGGAATTTGAACTCGGAACATAGCAACAGACGAAATACCGCTAAGCATTTCGCCTGGCCAGCTAACGAGGGTCAAAAGCTGTTTCTTGAGGTATCTGGGTGAGACTTGAAGTAAACCTGTATAAATACAAAGTAAAAGTCAAATATAATAATAATAATAATAATAATAATAATAATAATAATAATAATAATAATAATAATAATAATAATAATAATAATAATAATAATAATAATAATAATAATAATGTATATTGTTTTGTGTTTGTATAAAAGATAGGCTACAGTAAATATTCTGCTCAATACCACAGATTGGCTTGTCACTTGTTTGACCTTAACCAGTTGAATATGCCCCTTAGTGGCTGACGATATGTGCATCTCTGATCACGAGCAGAAGTAGTAGGAAGCGGGGCATTATAGCGACGTGTTGAAAGGAATTCTTTGCGGTTTCAATAATTCGCCTCTGGAAATATGAGTGTTTTGTTCATCATTCTTAAACGTTTTTATTTTTCATTTCATTCCTTTCGGGATGTTATCCCTAATTTTGTGGTTCTAGAACCTAGCAGTTCTTTCTAACGTAAGAGATCCCATGAGTGGGTTCATCTTAATATACACTGTACCTTATATATGTGTGTGTGTGTGTGTGTGTGTGTGTGAGAGAGAGAGAAGCATCATCCATGCAATTGTCGTCTACCAAGTTCATTAATTTATTCACAAGGCATTGCTCAGATGGGAGTTATGGAAGAAAAAAAATTATCCAAGCCGCTTTGCAGTGAAGCTAAGCCTGTAACGATATAACTGCACATAGAGTTTCTTAACCACAATGCCAAGCCGGCATCTAAACACAACCAGACCTGCTTTACACAGATATTTTTTTTTTTAGGAAAACGACCCAAATTTTGAATGATGCAACATAAATTTTAAAAGATCGCTAATGGAGCGCAGAATTGTTATAGCGAAATTTTAGAGGGCCATAAGAAGCCATCAACCCTTAATGCATTTTCTTATATAAAAATATATCCCTAATACAACAATTAGCATCATATTTCTATTCCGCCGTTTCGTATTTTTCATTTTGTGCATAAATTATATGAAGTGTGTAGATTATTTTTATTGGATTACGAATAATTTTTTTCTAAGTACTTTCTTTTCTGTATTTGTGAGGGTATTATACGCCTCCATCCTTTTAAATTAATGTATGTTTTCTTTTTCTTTTTTTTTTATTCAATAAAGGAATTTATATGCCTAAAAACTACATTTTTACATTCCTCTAATGGCGGAATAAAAAGTGGAACGTATTAAACGTAGTAATATCATTAATTGAGATATGAGTTCAAGGATATATATGCATGTATGATATATATATACATACATATGTATATATATATATGTGTATGTGTGTGTGTATAAATATATATATATATATATATGTGTGTGTGTGTGTGTGTGTGTGTGTGTGTGTGTGTGTAAATATATACAAATATATATATATATGTATGGATATACACATATATGTATATATGTATATGTATATTTATATAAACGTGGACATATATATATATATATATATATATATATATATATATATATAAAT